>NW_017728994.1:16123961-16124627 GCF_001723915.1 Gavialis gangeticus | reverse complement strand
GGGTTTTGAAGGGGTAAAAGATGATTGGAGTACTTGGGATTCCCTTTCTGCACCAATCAGGCCCCAGAGACTCATCCCCCTGTGTCCCGATTGGCCCCTTGGGTCACCTGGAGGGGGATAAAAGGGGCAGCGTGGGCTGACTCAGGGGAGAGACCAGTGAGGGACAACAAGGAAGGAGCTTCACACAGCTGGCAAGAGCTGAGCCAGTGGGGCAGGAGCAGTGCCCCGGAAGAGCCTGAAAGAGCAGGATCTGCAGGCAGCAGTGGGACCCTCAGCAGCACGGCGTGCGGCTGGCAGGAGAAGCTCCCCACTGGGCTCCAGGATCTCCTATGAGAGGCTGCAGCCAGCAGGACAGGCTCCCCCACTCCAGCAAGGATCTAAGCAGTGACCTGAGAGGTTCCCAGCTCTGCTTCCAGCTCCTCTAATCAGAGGCCAGGCAGCTTGACATGAGGCTAGGGCTCCAGGAAGGTCAAGATCCCTAGCAGGCTAGAGCAGTGCCACCAGGGGTGGCTGTGTGGCAGCATTCCTACCACATGGGAGATCTTGGTTCAAATCCTAGCTGAGGTGGGTGAAATAACAAGAAGTGAGTCTTCATGCAGTTGAGAGTGGCTGTTGTGTTTTCTCCTCCTCCAGGTACCAAGGCCCTATGTTTCCTTGACATTTTGC
>NW_017728994.1:16113569-16123950 GCF_001723915.1 Gavialis gangeticus | reverse complement strand
TGGCTCTCCCATATTCAAGAGACTTTACTGACTTGGCAAACACCTGATGAGGATAAGCAACGCCGTCTCCTGGAGGTCCTGAGGGAGCCTGCCTTTTGGGTTGTGAGGACTGCCAAACTTCGGAACCCTGCTATCACCACCCAGCAATGCGTGCAGGTCCTTCAGGATGCTTTTGGCCAACCCACAGAGAGTTGGGGAGCGTACTACAAATTGCCGGAAACTTTCCAGCACAAGGGCGAGACTCTTTCAGCGTATGTCCTTTGCTTAGAGCCCGTGCTACAACACCTGGTGACCCAAGGAGTACTCAGTGTCACTGACACCGATCAGATACAGCTCCAGCAAATTCATATTGGGGCACGGTATAGTTCGGACTTAATCCGGAATCTCAATTTAGCAGGGAGCAGGAGCAGCCCACCTGACTTCAGTCACCTCCTCTGAGAGATTCATGAAGAGGAAGAGATATCCAGACTCCGAGATACTATGTGGGTCCCAGAGGATGTTTCTCCCTGGAGAGGACCCATGGGTTGGGTGGTAACGGTGGCTCCCCATGAGTACACCATGTTGGAAGCGGAGGAGTAGCCTGTGGCTCCAGCACTAGCAGCTGCTGTGTCCAAACCCTCCCCCCCAGGGGTCAGCCCTTGCCCCGTCCTCATGCCTCGGGAGGACCTCAGCTCCATACCTGCTCTAGGGCCCCAGGGTTCTGCTACAGATGCGGGGAGTCAGGACACATGGCTCGGGAGTGCACCCAGTCTGAGAACCCTGAATTGGTATTCGAAAGGTTAAAAGGGGGCTGGGCAGCGGGAAACGGGGAAGGGGCAGAGCAATGGAATTGGCTCCTCTCCAGACCCAGACAGACTCCTGCATGTTACCCTGAGTAAATTCACTGCCAAAGGGGCTAGTGGGACCCTGTGCAGAGGTCCCCGTGATGGTGAATGGTCGCCCATGCCGGGCCATTCTAGTCAGCGGGTCCCAGGTTACCATCCTATTTGAATCCTTCTATGGGGAACATCTGAAACACCTGGCTTTGCTTCCCCTTACGGGGTTGGGACTTTGTGGCTTAAGCCAGGAACAGTATCCTAACAGGGGTTATGTGAATATGAGGCTAAAATTCCTTGCTGAAATAGCTGGGGTGGAGGAAGAAGTGTTAACCATTGCTCTAGTGTGCCCTGATCCGGGGTGGATGAAAGTGGCCACTCTCATTGTAGGGACCAACTCCAGCCTTTTCCAGGTTCTTGTTCGCTACTGTAAACAACAGGCTGGCCCAGATTACCAACAACGGCTAATGATGCATGCCTTGTGCTCAGAGGTGTATGACCGATGGGAGCATAGACAGATGGGTCACCCTGAGGTTGTGGGGACCCTGCACTTCTCTGGAGCAAAGCCCCAGTGAGTCCCTGCACAGGGCCAATGGGCTTTGTCTACTGTATGCAATTGGATTGAGAGGGATGAAAATAATAAGCTGCTGGTGCTGGAGACCCCTATTGGGACAGAGAGACCCGGTGCGCTGAGGGTCCCTGATGGCATGATCGAGACAAAAGGGCTCAACCAAGACCCGGTTACAGTGAGAGTGGTTAACCCAACCTTGAAAGATATTGTGGTCCACTCAGGACAGAAGATGGCCTTGATAAAGGAAGCTGAAGTGGTGAACCCTCAGCAGGAGGGAAACCCCCCTCCAACTGACCCTTCAAGGTTCTTTTTTGGAAACTCTCCAGTGCCTGAAGCCTGTAAAGCTCAGCTCAGGGCTCGAGCCCATGTTTTCTCCCTGCATGACTGGGATGTGGGGCAGGCTAAGGGGGTGGAGAACCATATTCGTCTGAGCAGCCCACAACCCTTTCATGAAACGTCTCAGCACATTCCCCTCGCTGAGATGGGGGAAGTAAGACATCATCTGCAGGAGCTCATGGACCACCGCATCATCACAGAATCTAAGAGCCCTTATGCCTCTCCCATTGTGATTGTGCAGAAGAAGAACGGCCAACTCTGTATGTGTATTGATTACTGGACTTTGAACGCCCGGACCATCACTGATCAATACACTGTCCCACGGGTGCAGGAGGCTTTGGACTGTTTAGTAGGGAGCAAATGGTTTTCAGTACTAGAACTCTGCAGTGGCTACTACCAGATACCTCTGCAGGAAGAGGACAAAGAGAAGACTGCTTTTATTTGCCCCTTGGGATTCTATCAGTTTGGACAAATGCCCCAAGGGATATCTGGGGCTCCTGCCACCTTCCAGTGACTAATGAAGAAGGTGGTTGCGGATATGCATATGACCCAAGTACTGGTTTATTTAGATGATATTATTGTTTCCGGAAAGACCCTGGAGGAACATGAAGAATGGCTACTCCAGGTACTCAGTCGACTGGAAACCACTGGACTTACGTTGGCCATTGATAAATGTAAGTTCTGCCAGGCCTCTGTGAAGCACGTAGGACATACTGTATTACAGGAAAGGGTCCGGAGAAAGTAAGTGCTGTGACCACCTGGCCTTGACCCAAGAACTTCAGGGAACTGAAAAGGTTCCTGGGATTTGCGGGTTTCTATCAGCGATTTGTTAAAGACTATGCTACAATAACCGGACCTTTAACTGCCCTAACTCACAGACACCAGGTGGGAAGGTCGCTCCGCAAGAAGGGGCGAAACAATGGCTTAAATGGGCTTCCTGTGACACTAAAAGCTTGCCTATGTCTATGCCAACCATATGGTTGGTCCAATAAAAAATACCACCCACAAAAATTATTGCCTTTTGTATATCTCCTGGACCTTTGTGGCAACAACATTACCTCAACACTATATACCAGGGATTGGCAATGTTTTTGGGCAGAGTGCCAAAAACACCCACAACCTTGATTTGTAAGATGTTGGCATGCCAGAGGCAGATGATGGGGGAGCCATGAGGGGCCCGATCCTTGTTGTGGCAGTGCAGCCCATACCCTTTCCCTGCCATCTGCCCCAAGGTGCAGTTGCCAAGCAAAATGCTTTCACATGCTATGATCTGGCACCCATGCTGGGGGTTTCCTACTCCTGCTATACATCATGTCACATTCACAAAACCCCTCTTTTCTCTTGTTCCTTTCTTGCAGCAGTTCTGAAATGCCATGGCCTCCTAAGCCAGGCAAATACAGTATTACAGCAGATGTTGAATAGATTATATTACAGTCTCATACTACACGTTTTTTGCATGGCAATAAATGTATAAAAATACACCTCACTAAACTGCTTATGGCTATTACATGCATTTCAGAGTGTAAAAAAAATGCATTTTTCCATGGGAGTAAATGAGAGACAAAAAAAAAAATCCACATGTATTTGAAATGGAACAAAGTGTTCTGCCATATGGACTGGTGCTAAAGACAGAAGCTGACTTTTGTTAGGTTTCCTGGTTGAGCAAACTTTTAAGCAATGAGGTTAAGGCTCTCAGAGTTATTAAATTCCCTGTTTGTCCCTTTCATACACATGTACTGAGCAACTAACTGCAGTAAAATTATTTTCAGAGAAGTGGAAGCATGTGCTTTCCATGTAAATAAGATAACAGCTGCCAGATTGAGCACATACTAGCACTTTTAGGATTCCTCCAAATTATGGTCCTATGTCCTGTGATGCACATTAGCATCACTTAACAGGTATATGCCAGTGCTACTACACAGTAGCGCTGGTTATTGCTTTAGTTAAGAACCTATTACAGGTACTAAACTAAATGCATGGTAACCACAGTGTTTTAATGCATGTGTAGAAGTGCCCAGTTTTGCAACTTTCAAATGGGGTGCAGGCCTCTTTCAATCCTTGTAAAGTTGATCCTAACAGTTGAATTTCAGACCAAATTCAAACTTGGTACCTCAGGCTCCTCAGTGTTGAATATCTTGAACCCCAGCTCCAAACACCTGGGCCATTGGTCTTCTTGTTAGATAAAAGGAGTGTTTGTGTTGCGATAGTATGTGAGCAACCTCAGAAATCAGGGGAGTTTCCTCATCCCAGCATTATAGCTGGGGAACTAAATTTTACGAGGATGACTAGATGGGGGAGTTGGAGGTGGTTGGATTAGATGACTTGTAAATGTCAGTTCTGGCCCTTCTTTTCTATGATTCTAATATTTAAAATATTAAATCACAGCAAATTTAAGAATTAAAAATGTAGAAAGAAACCCATGAAATCTATGTAAACTATATTCATAGAAGTCCAAGTGTTTATGTGTAATTTGCAGATGTGTGAGAAATGGAGTTCCCAAAATCCATTCAGTAAACTGTTTCCTATGAAAAATTTGCCCAGCTCTGCTATTTAGTAGGAGAATTCGGAAACTGAAATAGTAAGGAGAATATTGTACAAACACGTTGACTTTGGAGATTTTTTTAAAAATATAGTTCTTAAATGAGCGTAGACGGAAGCCTTGTTTATAATAAAAACAACCTGCTGGGAACTTGAAAAGGGAACCTGCTTTTCTTCTTTGGCAACAACACCACGGTTGTAAGCATCTTCCTGGGCCTGGCTGGAAAAACAGCTGTGCTCCTAATTTATGAAAAAGGAGTTTCTCCCTTTGTGGGTTGGTAGCATAAATTCCTGCCTATTTACTTGGCTGCACCATATGTAACTGTGACACATGTTTACAAATCTAAAGTATAAAGACCATAGGAGCTGAAGCAGTCTTGCAAATCACTACTCTTCTTCAGAACCACAGGATTATAGGAAAGTAGGGCTGGATAAACCTTACAGGGTCATCTAGTCCAGCACCCTGCTAATGGCAGGATCATCCCTGACTAAACTAAGACAAGTATTTAACCTGCTTTTGAAAACTTCCAAGGATGGAGGTTCCATGTTTAACTATGTAGCCTGTTCCAATGCTTGAACACTCAGTTTCTTCTAATCTCCAACCTAAATTTCCCCTGCTGAGGCTTGAGCCTCCTAGCCCTGTCCCCTGCTGCCACATCTCCATCCTCTCTGTAACTGCCCTTCAGGTATTTGAAGACTGTTATTAAATCCCCCCTCAATCTTCTTTTATCCAGTCTAAATAACCCTAGCTCTTACAGCTTTTCCCCATATACGATCATTTGTTTAGGGATGATCTGGCCTCAGGCAGGGGGTTGGATTAGATGGCCTATGGAGGTCCCTTCCAGCTCTACTTCTCTATGATTCTATAAGTTTTGCTTCCCAGGCCTAAATCATTTTTGTTGACTCTGCTTTGGACTCTTTCCACATCCTTCTTGAAGTGTGGGACCCAAATCTGGATACAGTGCTTGAGGTGAGGCCTCACAAGTGCTGAATATGGCAGAAGAATGACTTCCCTTGATTTGCAAGTGATACTTCTTTTAATACATCCCCATGTGCTCTTGGTCTTTTTGGCAACTGTTGTCTCATATTCATTTTATAGTCCACTGTAACTCCCAGGTCCTTCCCTGCAGTACTGCAGTCTAGCCACTCATTCCCCAGTCTGTATTTGTGGATGCACTTATTCTGACCCAAGTGTGAATACAGACTACCCAACAGTCTTCTTGTCTTTTCTCTTCAAGTTCTTATAGTATGTTCATTTCCATCATATGGGAGTTCCTCTCATTAGCACATTCAATGATGGTTCTCTCAGCCTCCCCCCAGCAAAAGAATTGTGAGTAGTAGTAGGATGTTGTCTTTTCCTTAATAAAGAAAGGCAGTTTGCCATGTTAGTCTGAAAGCAGGCAGATGGCAGGGCAGAGAAAGTGCAACCCTTCCTGCTTTTTGCCTGCCCTGAGATATGCTGCTTTATATGAATGTTAAAAAAGACAAAGTCAAATAAATGTGTCTTGGATTGGAAGGTAGTGAGGTTTGTGATGGCCTTTCTTGCAGGTGCAAGCTTCCTTTCTTGCCCAAGAACTGGATCTTTGTAGTCATGGTCATGTGTGGTAAAAATCCAGATGCCATCTGCATATTGCTGGTGGTTAAGTGCATGTCATCTGCCAGTTCACTTAATGATTGCATGTATTAGAGATCTAATTGAGCCATATGATACTACATAAATGAAGGGGGAAGGGGGTAACTGACATCATTGACTCACTGGCACATTTACACATGCAATTAATGTGCACAAATAAACTGGCACTTATTGTCCCGGAGTTTATCTGTGGACAGAGCATGGAGCCTGGTGGGATCAGCCCAGGCTGGCAGGTAATCCAGGGGGTCAGCTTCCCAGGCCAGGGCTGCTTCCGCTGGGCTCCACACGCTATGGAGAGCCTGGGTGGAGCATGAGCAGGGATGATAATGCATAGGTAAACTAGGCACATGCCTAGGGCCCTAGGTGAAGAAGGGGCCCAGTTGTGCTTATTTTACATATTATAACTATTGAGTGGAAAATAATATAAATATTAGGGCTGTGTGAAACTTTGGTCCCTGATTCAATTCGGAGGAGGTTTGGCCCAATTCAGTAGCCGAATCTCCCAATCTGAATCAAATCAGGAGACCCTTTAATTTCTCCAAATTGAATCAGAACCCTCTGAATCAGAGGACCCTTTAATCTCTCTGAATCTAATCGGAACCTTCCAAATACATTCGGAGAGATTCGCAGATTCAGACATAGACACAGCTTTAAATGTTTCTTCTACGTACCTCTAGGTAGCATGTGGCTCGTGAATGCTGTGATACTGGGGTGCATGGAACATCTCACAGAAGTGTGGGGGGCTCCCTAGTGCGCTTGGCAGCAGACCTGGAAGTGGAACAGACACATGCTCGCATGCAGCCACCACCACCCACCACACTGCGTCATCACTGCTCTGTGTGTGGCCACCACTACCCACCCCCACTCCATGTCCAGGTGGAAACCCTGTGCCCTCAGGTAACCAGGATTTTTACATTACCAGCACCCCATGTTCCCCACTTGTGCCGGGTACCAAGGATTTTACTGTATTAAGTAGAGGCCCACAAGTTTGTTTGCCTAGGGTCCACTAATGGATTAATCTGGCCCTCGGCATGAGGGTGCTTCAGTGCAGGGCTAGCTGTCAGGCAGCCCTCATGTTGAAACACCCTTGTGCCCCAGTAGCTGCTCCACAACACATGGAGCCCCAGGGCTGGGGGGGTCCATGTACTGCAAAGGGTCTGGCCAAGGTATGAGGGTGCTTTAGCATGGGGCTAGCCAGCAGGCAGCCCTTGCGCTGAAGTACCCTTATGCTCCAGCCAGCCACCCCATAATACGTGTAGTCCCATCAGAACAACTGGCTGCTCCGATGGGGCTCCACATGCTGTGTAGTGGATGGCTGAGACACAAGCAGCCCCCACAACGAAGCACCCTCATGCCTCAGCCAGTGCCTCTGCTACACATGGAGTCCCATCGGAGCAGCCCTGGGCTGGCAGGCTGACTCCCTGGGTCCCTTCCCAGCCCAGGGCTGCTCCGACTGGATTCCACATGCTGCAAAATGGCTGGCTGAGGCACAAGAGTGTTTCAGTGCAGGGCTAGCCAGCAGGCAGCCCCCGCATGGAAGCACACTCATGCCTCAGCTATCTGGGCAACAGGACAGGACTGCTGTCTGACGGGACTATCTGAGGGCACAGTAAATTAGCCTACACCCACTGAATTGCTACACACATGTAGACGGTGATGATTTACTGTGCAGTAAATTAGTCTGCTGAACAGTAAAGCACATGTGTAGATGCACCCACTGGGTGACATCCCTCCAGGAAAGATCCGCTTCCACCTCTTTCAGGTGCACCTGCTGAACCACATGGTCAAAAGAACAGCAGTCAAGGAAGGTGGAACAGAAGTCTGTCCCCTTGTCCACTGAGATGAGTGTCACCTGTAGTGACATTTTCACACCCAGCCTTGGATCCAGACTATTCTGCGTCTCATAAATTAGCTTCAATTAGATGAGCAGGCTGCATTAACTCAGACAAATTACATAGAGCCATTTGCTCAAGCAACTGACATTTCTGATCTATGTGTGTTTGTGGAGATAAGTTGGCCTGACCTTGATATTTCCAATTCACAATGTTCACTTGTAATAATTTGATTGGATTGAACTTACAATATACAGGTAACAAATTTTCCATGATTATTAAAAGTCTAAATATGCATTCTGCTTCAAGTTGCTACTGAGTTGCTTCAGCCCTCCTAGGGTCAGTCTTGTCAATTCTATGGAAACTCAGGATCAACACTCTCTGGCAGAAAAAGGAAAAAATACTTTCTCTAATGTTACTGGTAAACCACAAGTTTGCATCTTGAATGATGGTAGTTAGGTGCCCAAACAAAATCGCTCAGAGTTTAGATCTAGGAGTAGGAGTTGCTCAAGTAAGCCATGTAATGGGTTTAGTCATCTCTTTTTTTCTGTCATAAAAGAAAACGTTGCATCTCATTTCAAGGGAGACCATGATGCAACCAGTTCCAGATAACAGGCATCGCCAGATTTGTCTTAGATATAAGAGCTTGGCTTTCATGCACTTTCAGGTAATATTTTAAACTATTCTCTGTTTACTCACTCTCCCAAAGAGGCCTGCTTGTTTTGTGGGGGGAGGAGGTTTGCCTCTTTAAACTTGGACTTACCAACATTCATGACTGTTGCTGTAGTTTATAGAGACTGCCTTTGTATATCACATTGTTGCTGCATCAAATGTTTGTATTGCTTGGATTGTATTTTAAATATGTAGCCAAGACATCTAGAGCCCTGGAAAGGCTTTTTATATAAATCTAAGAAAATAAGTAAAATCTTTATCATGGATAATGAACAGGCCAGAGGCTCAGCTTCTGTAAACTGATGTAAAGCCACTGAAGTCAGCTAGCTTATATTATGATACTCCATTGAGACTCTAGTCCAGCATGTTTAGTGCTAGAGGGGATTGGAGCTATCTCTCTCACAACAGAATTTCTTCAACCCCTTTTCTCCACACTTGTTCTTGAGTTCAGAAAGCAGGTTGAGGCTCTCCTAATGGAACTCCAGCTCACCCTAAAACTTGCAGGATAGAATTGTTAATGGAAAAAACACAGGACACCTGACTTATTGATTGTATCCAAACTACTTTACTTTGGGATGCCTGTAAAAAATCATGAATTACTATGGGAAATATGAGGAAAGAATGCTATTGTGATGAAGCTACTTAAACCCTTGGCAAAGAACAGTAAGATGTAGTTAGCCATGTAGCCTGATGTCAAATAGAAGGCAGGGCAGATTTGCACCTTATAGGTTAACAAAGGAGATACATATTTTGTGTGGGTGTGTATTTCTTCCCCCCCACAACACACTTTCCCTGTTCCACCTTTTGTTTTCCTAATTTCCACCCATTTACATTCTCACTGACACCCTGCCACACTTTTAGCTTCTTTATTCCTTGGAGTCTCAGAACAGGCGAGACCTCCTTTCCTATGCATGAAGAAGGGTGATTGTGCTTGAAAGCTTGCAAAGAACTTGTTTCCAACTACCTAGTTGGTCTAATAAAAGATATCACATCTACCCAAAGAACCTTGCCTATGTATGTATGTATGTATTAGGGCTGTATGAAATTTTGCCACGAGTTTTGTTTTGACACTGTTTTGACCTGTTTTGAGGTCAAAACAGCAAAATTTAAATGGTCGAAACAGCCTTGAAACAAAACAAGGCAAGTCAAAACATTTCACCATTTCAACACTTCACCCATAGGCTATAATAGGGAAGGTTGAAACAGCCTATAACTTTGTTATTTCTGGCTTGAGTTCAAGACAATAGGTGCAGGGGGTTTGGAGAAACTGCACCCCAAAGTCTTGAGAGCAAAACTCATGCTATGTGTATGTGTTTAGCCACAGTGGGGTTAAAACTGTAGGACTGCTCACCCCTGCTGAGACTACAAAGCCTGCCAAAGTTCAAGGAGATAGGTGTAGGGGATTCAGAGAAACTGCACCCCAACATCTTGAAAGCAAAACTCATGTTACATGTATGTGTTAAGCCACAGCAGGGTCAAAACTGCAGGCATGGTAGCCCCTGCAGAGGTCACAAAGCCTGCCAAGTTTCAAAGAGATAGGTGCAAGGGTTTGGGGGAAACTGCACCTCAAGCTGAGGACAGGCAAAACTCATGATATGGGTGACACTGTGTGTGTGTTAAGGTGCAGCAGGGTGAAAGCTGCAGGCCTGCTAGCCCCTGCTGAGGCCACAAAGCCTGCCAGCTTTCAAGGAGATAGGTGCAGGGGTTCTGGGTTGTACATCTAGGGCTCAGTGAATAACTGTTCACCAGGGCACCCTTGCGGAAAACTAGGAGTAATGGTCACAGTCTGGACACTCTAGTTGTGAAGGAATGTTTCCTAATGTTGAGCCTGAAATGAGCCTAACGTGATCTTCCAGCAGTTTGTGACCATTACTCCTGTTTTTCCCCAAGGGTGCCCAGGTGAACACTTGTTCAGCGAGCCCTAAATATATGCTTCTGATGTGGCGGTAAGCTGCTACCAAGTCCCCTCTCAGCCTTCTCTTTT
>NW_017728994.1:16112119-16113558 GCF_001723915.1 Gavialis gangeticus | reverse complement strand
GCTTGTCTGCAGCTTGAGGTGCAGTTTCCCCAAACCCCTACACCTATCTTCTTGAAACTTGGCAGGCTTCATGGGCTCAGCAGGGGCTAACACACCTGCAGTTTTGACCCCACTGTGGCTTAATACGTACACATGACACAAGTTTTGCTTTCAGGATTTTGGGGTGCAGTTTATCCAACCCCCCTATACCTAGCTCCTTGAAACTTGGCAGCCTTTGTTGCTTCAGCAGAGGCTACCATTCCTGCAGTTTTGATTCCACTGCAGCTTAACACATACACATGACATGAGTTTTGCTCCCAAGTTTTGCACCAGTAGTGGCTGTGTGGCAGCGTTCCTGCCTATCATATGAGAGATGTGGATTCAAGTCCCAGCTTAGGAGACTTGAGGTGAGTAAAATAACAAGAAACAAATCATCTCTCCCCCAAAGGTAAGAGTTTGTTTTCTTACAGGCTAGTTGACCTCCTCCAGCGGGCTTTAAACTAAGTTTGTCAGGGGATGGGCATCCACAGGAGCAAGAGATAACTCAACCAGGTGTAGGACCTGCCCAGGTAAGAGCTCAGGTATATAACAAGGGACCAGTTGTCTCTCCGGAAGCAGGGGTGCCCAGGGTTTCCACAGGGGGATTAAGGTGTCTCTTCACTAATGCTAGAAGCATGGGGAACAAACAGGAGGAGCTTGTTCTCCTGCTTGCAAGTAGTAAAATCAACCTGGTTGGCCTAGTGGAGACATGGTGGGATGAAACTTTTGACTGGGCAGTAGACATAGAGAGCTATAGGTTGTTTAGAAGAGATAGGGAGGGGAAAAAAGGTGGGGGGGGGTTGCGCTGTATGTTAGGGAACAGTATACCAGTTCTACCTTCCAAATGGGACCAGAGGAAGGCTTAAGTGAAACCCTGTGGGTCAAACTTCAAGGAGGGTGGGGGGAGAGGGATCTGGTGGTAGGGGTTTACTACAAGCCACCACATCAGGAGGAAGAGCTGGATCTGGAATTCTCCAGGCAGCTGGGGGAGGCCGTGCATGCAAAGCATGTTGTGGTCATGGGTGATATGAATTACCCCGACATCAACTGGGAGGAGCAGTCGGCCAGGTCTAGCCACTCACGAAGATTCCTGACGTGCGTACAGGACCTACACCTCGTGCAGGAGGTATACTCATCCCCACTAGGGAAAATGCCATACTGGATCTGGTGTTAGCCTCTGGGGACAACTTGGTGGGGGAGGTGCTAGTACAAGGGAGGATGGGGACAGTGATCATGAAATGATCCAGTTTGCTATTCAGAGAAAGGTGGGGAGGGTAACTAGCACAGCGCAAATGTTGACTTTAGGACAGCCAACTTCGATGTGCTCAGGGCAGTAGTCAGGGAGGCACTTGGAGCACAGGGCGTAGCTAGTATGGGGGTCCAGGAAAGGTGGTCCTTCCTCAAGGAGGCTATCCTTGGGG
>NW_017728994.1:16094766-16107119 GCF_001723915.1 Gavialis gangeticus | reverse complement strand
AGGTCCCTTCTGACTCATTGATTCTATGATTCTATGATTCTATGAAGATTTTGGAGTGCAGTTTCTCCAAAGCCCTGCACCTATCTTCTTGAAACTTAGCACTCTTCATGCCCTCAGACGGGGTTACATTCCTGCAAGTTTCATCCAGATCAGGCCAGAAATGATTAAGTTATAGCCTGTTTCAACCTTCCCCATTATATCCTATGGGCAAAATGTCAAAACAAGGTCAAAATGGCAAATCGTTTCGACGGAACGGAACAGCTGTTTCAACTCAAAACAAAAGTAAAAATGGAACACTGTTCTGTCGAAATGTCGAAACACTGGTCAAAATGGAACACTTCCATTTCGCACAGCCCTGGTATGTATGTATGTAGAGCACAAGCTTTTGCAGGCTGAAGCTCACTTCATCAGATACTAAGGGAACAGTGAACACAGGTGTGTTGATGGGAACAACAATGGATTAAGGCAGGGAACATTGTTGTGGAGCAACATCAGTGAAATACAGCGCTGGAGCTTGGGGTTAAGGTTTGCAGGTCCCTAGGAATGGAGTGGATCAATGTAATATAATAGCTCTTCATGTCAGAACTAGGTTTAATTCATAAGAAATAAGAACCAAGTTGCCTTAATCAAATCCATAGTGGGCTACCATCCTGCTTACTCCAGCACTAAACTGTGCAAAATTTCAGCAGCCGTTTAATTTCGGAGGTGTTTCAGCCCATTTCAGAACCCAAAACACTGAATCCAAAATGAAACAGAAGGCTCTGAAACATCCGTGAAACTAAACAAAACCATCTGAAAAATTTCAGAAATATTTCAGAGTTTCGGATCCAGGCTTGTGGGGAAACAGAAACTAAGAACAGGGAGGGGGAAGAGGGCAGGAAGGACTACTTTGATATTGACATCTGTAGCTGGCCAGTGTCTGTGATCTGTCCCTGAGGTCCCTTCCAATCCCAGTGCTCTGGAGGAGAGACAGCAGCCTGCTGTCATCCTGTGCACAGATCCAGGGGCCCACACCCCCCGGGAAGAGTCCGGCACAGCCCTGCAGCTCTCCTTTTAAAGTGCTGGGAGGCTGGGGCCAGGTGGGGGATGGGGCCGGGCAGGGCAGCCATGGGGCTTCTTCCATGGCTTCCCCCACCAGGGCAGAGGCAGGAGAGCTGGAGGAGCCACAGAAGAACTTGCAGCCCCTCAGCTGTGCCTGCCTCTCCCTGACTGACCTGAATCTCCAAATCAGTGCTGCAGCACAGTGTTGAAACTCCAAAACAGATTTGGCCGAATTGAAACAGAACAGTGATCCGAAACACTGAAACGAATCACTGTCCTTCAAAATGGCCGAATCCGAAACCAAAATTAAACATAGGTGTTTCGCACAGCTCTATTCCTTACCCCAAGTAAACCAGCCCAAGTGGCAGTCTTTACTTAGCAGTCTAGTAGAGTAAGGAGTTTTAGGTCACAGCTCGTAAAATTGTGTGCTTGCCCCAAACATGTGTGGGTTATTAGCAGAAGGGATCAAATATGACATTATTCAAGATGACCTATATTGAAAATAATTTAGTATGTTTCAGAGTTTTAAATATTTAAATAGTAAAGCAAATTGGTCTGCTTATATTTTTGCAAATCAAATGAGAAAATCCAGTTCTTTGTTATTCCTGGTGTCTTTATTTGTAACTTTTGAGAGAAATGCAAGAAATACACTTACAGGCATACCTCGGAGATATTGCGGGTTTGGTTCCAGACCACCGCAATAAAGCGAATATCGCAATAAAGCAAGTCACACAAATTTTTTAGTTTCCCAGCGCATATAAAAGTTATGTTTACACTATACTGTAGTCTATTAAGTGTGCAATAGCATTATGGCTAAAAAAACAATGTACATACTTTAATTAAAAAATACTTTATTTCTAAAAAATGCTAACCATCATCTGAGCCTTCAGCAAGTCATAATCTTTTTGCTGGTGGAGGGTCTTGCCTCAATTTGTAAAAAACGCAATATCTGCAAAGCGCAATAAAACGAGGTATGCCTGTACATATTTACGAGACCTCAAAGCTGGAGGTCTAAACACGTGTACCAGAAATGTGGTGTTTGGTATGCATGTGTTTTTAAAATTTCTATCAAGCCTTCAGGGGCTTTGGGGAACTCAGCAACTTACAAGATGAAGCTGTAAATCACAAAAAAAATCTGCTGTTTCCAGTAGATATCCCTGAAATAATGAACGGAAGAATAGTAACAACCCAAAATGTATGAAGTAATACTTAAAATGCAGAGGCATGCATATATCTTTTCTTTTGTGAAGGGAAACCAGCAAAAATGGATTGGTTTACATGGCTCAAGAAAATGTGATGGTGAAACCAAGATTTTAATGAACAAGGAGGCTGACAATCTCCTCTCAGCCTTGAAACCTGATTTTCCCAACCAGGGTCAGACCTGGCTGGCAGAGCAGGGGACTGTCAACACTGAGATGATTTTAATCTCTTGGTGCTGCTAACATGGCACCTCTGCTAATATCTCATTAATTAAAATAGTATGCATCATGGCTGAACTTGACAATCATTGCTGTGTTAAAAAATGACTCTATCCTTTTAAGGCTTTGTTGTATATGCTGTCACTCAGTGGAAACACCACACAACCAGATGCAGTGTCCTTGCTATATACTAAGATCCTATTAAATTAATGCTCTCAAGCTTCTCTGCTGACTAACGCAGGCAAACATCACAGGCCAGCCAAGATTTTAACAACAGGAACATTCTTACCTAGGGAATGTGCCAATCCTAAGATTGCAACAAAAAGAAAAGAAAGCACAAAAGTAAGCAAGAGGTTAAAAAGAAAACGTCTGGCTTTTCCGACAGCTGGGTTCCATTGTGAAAGGGTCATGTGGTGCCAAGCAAAACAGAAAATAGGAAGGCACACAGATTTGTTAGTTTGAAGCAATTGACCACATGGTGTCCAATGGTTTGTGTTCTCATGTTCTCTGGAGTGAAGTCCCATGGGAGCTGAGGCAGGGGTTCCAGCTTCTAGCACTCTATTGTTTATCCTGATGGTTTCCAGATGCTGGAGACAAGGACAGTGAAATCTTTGGGGTGGTGCCAGAGTATGAGACAGACTAAAGAAAACATTTAAAGGATTTGCCTTTTTTTAATTTCTATTTTTAAAGAGACAGTAAAACCACCTTCATTTATAACTCTCTGAAACAAACACATGTATACTCCCTCTGCATTTAAATAGCATTCATGCCTAAATCCAACCAACCAAGTTTAGAAAATGCAAGTTTTTGCTTAGCCTTCTTCAGTCATCCAGTTGTCTGTACCTATTTCAGCACAGTGGAAGTGCAAAATCACTCTGAAAACCTCAGCAAAATACTACAGCAGGCACAACATTGCTAGAGTGTAAGTAGTGATGGAAAGGTTGCGAGTTTGAGTTTGCTTTGGTAAAGATCTCAGAAGTTTGCATACTTGCACAATTTTTAATAATATGCCTATTTTTCTTGCACAATGTCTAAGAAATCTTTTCAAGCCTCTGAACCTCTTAACACTGGGGAATAATTTGCTAGAATTCTCATAACCTTTTCTCTCACACAATGTCAGGCATTTTCACCTCTCATCCAGGCAAAGTCAAGAAGTATAAAGCATGAAATAATTAGTGACTGTTTCATAATCTCCCAAAAGATTAAAGTGAAAGGAGAAAGATGACTTTTGATGACAGCAAGACACTAAGTGTTTAGAGCCCTATGCTCTGTTCCTATTTTGCCACTGATATTATGAATCAATCCTTGGACTTTCTGTTACTTTAGTTTCCTCCTCTGTAAAAATGGGAGCTAGTTCCTTTTCGGAGGTATAATTGATGTTGGGTAAGAGCTTTGACTGCCCCTAATTAAGGGGCTAACAAGGGCAAAATATTTATATTTCAACCAGGCTTGTTCATACATTCAGATATATCAGCTCTGACAGACTGTACTTACTTCCTTTAAGGGCCCTGCTCTACTTCCAAACTAAAACTGGATAGAAACCAGCTATAGAGTTGTTACACATTTTTAAGCACAAACCTTATAGCTGGTTGGCTCTTTTTATAGCTGCATAGTTATTTTCATCATGTGATAATTACTTTGTGCACATGGTCAGTCTAAATGTATTGCAGGATTAACTAGTCAATTGCCTAATATATGGAATGTGTAGTAGGGGCCTAATACACATTGTGATCTTAGGCAATTTAAACATGGTTTATGTGAGTTTAGCTTGCTTTTGTATTTTATAAAATATAAGGTATACTGATGTAAGTCAGGTTTAAATCAATATAAAAGTGTCTGTGGGTATGTCTATATGCTCATTAATATGCTATAGTTACTGTGCATTAAGTTCAGTACTTGTATAACTAAGTACTACATCAATGCACAGTAACTGGCACTACTGTGCAGTAGTGCTGGCGCATGGCTTTTTAGTGATGTTAACTGCACAGCTGCCTAATACTACTGCAGAGTAGCTTATTAACACGGGTTTCTCCCTGCATGCTACTGCACAGTAGAATTAAGCTACTGTGCATTTAGCATCTCATGTAGATGCACCCTCTATACCAGAGGTGGCCAGAGTTACTTACCCTGGGAGCCACATCCAGTCCTCCACTAAAGCCAGAGAGTTGGGGGGGGAGGAAGTGGGGATGCTGAGTAACCCAGAGTGGAAGTAACCCCCTCCCCACCTGTTGCACCACCAAGCTTCTCTGGCTTTCCTGGCAGGGAGTGCAGCACAGCTACAGCCCCAGCCCAGGCAGCCCAGTGTCTCCCAGAGCCACCTCAGGAAAAACTGGGTGGGGCTTTGATGGAGAAACCCTGGGGAGCTGCAAGTACTGTGCCAGCAAGCTGCATGTGGCTCGCGAGCTGTGGGTTGGCCACCATGGCTCTATATGGTGTTTTACTGGATTATGTAAAGCAGGTTAACCGACTACTTTCAATTAAATGATGGCATCTTCTATAGGTAAGCAAGCCGTCAGATTTTGACCAAATTTCAGTTAATTTCAAAGGCATTACTTACCAGAATAAGAACTGAGAAAAAAGGAGTGATTGGCACTCCACACTTTACATTCTTCTTCAACATAAAACAGACGTGATTAGTTTCCAGGTTCATGCTAGATCAATCCCTACTGAAAAAGTCTTCCGAATTAAATCAATAACTCAATTATTCAAGTGTTCTGGTTTCATAAGAATGACCAGTAGTAGCCTGTCACTATGGATTTGTGTTACAAAGCCAGATTTGTACAATAACTGTTACAAAAGGTCTCTTCAGATTTAGCAGAAATATAGTCTCACCTTAAAATCACATACATTTTACTAGACTTGCAAATTAAATTTAGACATTTTTGCTCTCAGGAATGCAAGAGAATGAAACGTTTACCTACTTTAAATGCTCTTCTCCCCATGTATTCTCATTTTTTATTTTTATTGTATGAGAAGTGTGGTAGATGCTTCTTGAAGAATTTTAATTGCAATAATAATGTTTTCCACTTATATGGCTGGCATCTCAAGGATCCTGACAAATATTAATTTATTTAACCTCAAAACATCTCTAGGAGGTAGGTAAATAGCACTATGTTCATTTTACAGAGGAATACATGGATGTCTTACAGTTGTCTCATTCAAAGTTGCATAGAAACTTTTAAAGCACAGCAGGGAACAGAGCCAGGAACACGATCTCCAGCCCACCTCAGTGATTGCTGGAACCACACTATAGCTCTTGAAGTCAATAACAGCACAGTGCAAATGAAAATGGCCATCCATCCAAAACTTAGAACCATGAGGCTAGAATATACCTTGGAATATATGGTACTGGGTGCAGATCCCAATCAGTGATCAGGTTCCTATTAGGGGTCCATCGATAGAGATTTTTGGGCTGATACCGATGGCTGATTTTTAAGGAGGCATATTGGCTGATACCGATCCAATTTCTGATATGCAGCTCTGAAGGGCTGTGTGCAGATGGTAAGCTTGGCTGGTGCTCATCTGGCAGCTCCCGCCACTCGTCCAGGAGGGCATGGGGGTGGGGAGCATGTGCCCCCAAACCTGCCCAGACAAGAAGAGCCCAGCCCCAGCCTGCCCTACACAGATCCAGGGGCACATGCCCTCCTAGACGACCATCGGGAGCCACGAGATGAGCACTGGACAAGCTGCGTGCAGCAGCAGGAGCTGCCCCCCCATAACAAGCCATGCTTCCATCCCACACATGCCCCAGCCCTGGCTGGGTAGCCCCTGCCCCAGCCCCAGTCCCACACTCTCCCTCACCATAGGAGCCTTGATCTGCTCCCACAAGACCCCTTCCCCCTCCCCATCCCCTTCCACCACACCAGACTTACCAGCTACAGGCAGCACTCCACAGTGCCAGCTCTGCTTCTCACTGCCTAGGTGCCACGCTGTGGTTGCATGGACACACAGGCATTTATCAGACAAATTATCAGCCACATCAGGCTGATTTCCAATACAGAAAATTTTCTTTATCTCAGCGTCAATCCAATATTGGACTGATGTATCAGTGTACCTCTAGTTCCTATAGACTAGACACTATTCAAACACTGAATAAAAAGGTGGTCCCTGTCCTTAAAAATTTAAACTCTTACAGTGATTTCAGCTTACAATTGGCTACATTCTATTCTCAGCTAATTTATCAACCCAGAAACATTTTATTAACTTTTAATGGAATTACTCATGATTTACAGTAATTTCGGCCCTATAAATTCATGTTATTTATATTCTTTTATGTAAACTCCAAAAACAAATAATCCAAGAGTGCTGTTAGGATGTAGCACAAATCATCATCATCACTACCATCACCATCAGCATCAATCTTATATATTTGATGAGCAAATGACAGCATTCAGTCATGATTCAAATATATATATAAAAATCCAAGTCAAACAATACATGCTCCCTGCTTTAGTGCTAGGAAATAACAAGGAATCTAAGCTCCACTTTCAGCAAAAATCTGGCCAGGATTACTATCTCTGAGTAAGTATGATATTGCATTCAACCAGGTTTATCTTAACCAGTTTCAGCCATTTTTAAATTGGTTTATGTGCACTGAACTGCTATTCTGTTACAGGCTTAAACTAGTTTCTGATCACTTAAACTAGTTTATGTGTAACTTCCATCCTTAGGCTAAGTGAAGGGATTGCAATCCTGACTTGCTTTCACGTACGCTTTTCCAGATGTCTGGCACGAAGTCCTTTTTATCTACCCTGTCACCATACACCTATGAATGGGGCCCTCCCAGTCAACTCAAAAGGAATGGTCTTGTTGGAACTACTGGCTTTTGCCAGTCTGGGATAAACATTTTAAATTACAATATGGTAAATATTAAAGGCATTACAGAAATCTTTTAATCTCACTTCTCTTTCAACAGCTGCCAAGCTGCCAATCATTTGTAAAAGTTTTGAGTTTTTAACCATGCAGTTCTTCCAGGCAGATTTTCTTTACTGTAAAAAGTCATTATTGTTTTACTGCTGCTCCAGATTAATATATCATTTTTGGTGTATAAAAAGATACCTGATGGGTAATTTCTTATCCTATACAGAAAACAACTCTCTGGGAACTTGAAAGTGAGAAGTGTTTCTTTACAAAAGACTTTTTTCCCCTTCCTGATGGATGCAATTTTCTGCATCACTCTATTTTGAACATTAATGCTGGCACTCCCATATATGACATGATATTTGATATGATGTTCCTATGTATGATATGATATATGAGATATATCCAAGGAAGAGGGCCTCAGTTTGACCCTGAGCAGAGGGGCAAGAACTTATAGCCAGGGACCTCTAGGTTTTATTCCAGAAGGAACACTAGTACACTTCAGTCAAAATTCCCAGCAAATGCATAAAGTTTATCAAGTATGAATAAGAACAGTCCTTAAAATAAAAGAAGGCAAGGTCTAGATGCATTTCTCAATATAAGGCTCTGATCAAGTGATGGAGGCACTTACAAGCACTGAATGAGATAAATATCTTCCATATTGGACAGTGACTTCTATGTATTAGACATGTGCCTTTTTGCATGCAGCTGCCTCTTTTCAAGTACATCGGATCCAGCAGATGAGATGGGAGCAATGACATGAAACCTTGTCTTACTGACTCCCAAAATGAAAGACAGGGAATGGAAAATGGTATTATTTGTTGTATCCGGGTCACTGGTAACATAACACAGAAAAACACACAAAATTATATCCTGGGTTTTGAGAGCTTTTATTTCAAGTTTTGCTTGACCCCTGTTACTCAGGCTTCCTTTAGAAAACAAAATGCTGCTTTTCCTCCTAGGCTTGAGAACAGTTTCTGGGATTTATAGCTAGTGGTGGACATCAGAGGGCTGTATCATGCTCAGTATCACAGGAAGTGAAGTAGACTTGGCTGAGAATGTAAACCAAGAGGAGGATTTTCAGCAGATTTCTACAATGCATATTTCTACCACTGCAAATTGAACTCAGAGGAGTGCTCTCTCTTTTGGCTCAGATTGCTTTTACACAGTATGATACATAACCCAAGACTGCACATTGTGGTTAAGATGTCATCAGTTAAAATGCCAGCAACTTTAACCTGGTAACACTGCTCTACAATATTGCATTCAGTCAGTATCTATTTTCTATCCTGATCTGAACTTGATTGGCACAAAATAAATTTCATGCCCATTAACCAACTTAATTTGCACAAAATATAGAGATCTTTGAGTTCTGCTGGAAGTCTTAGAATTATTTATTTTTGCAAATATTAGTAGTTTCATAGCAGCCAGAGAGCAAGGGCTTAATCTTGAACTCTTTGTATGCTTCACAGTTCTCATCATTTTAGTTGTGGCCTCTAATTTGCACTTTCCAGAGCATGTTCTTATCTGTCTTGTATGTGCAAACAGGGTTATTACTGTGTGTGAATCATGCAACTAAACATTCAACTATGTGCAGAAAGAAGTCAGGGTACAGAAGACGAGAGCTTTGCTGCTGAATTCAATGGAAAGATATTTCATTTTTTTGGAGTGTGCAAATGGAGGCAGAAGCAAAATATTCAGACTCACAATTACAGGCTGATTTGCACAGTACCAAAAATATAGCCCTGAAGATCCAAAGGCTCCAAGTTTACTTCTAATGGAGGGTTTGTGAACTAATTTATGTTACAATACCATTAATAATAGTATTTTAATTTATTATTGCTGTACTTTTATGACAGTTGAACAAATGTCATATCCATTTATAAATATTTTGAGTGTCTAACAAAACATTTGAATAATTCACTGTAATGGCCAACACTTTCAGAAGTGATTAGTGATTTATGTACCTAAAATTTAAAGTAATCAATTTCAGAGAGTTTAAAAGGAAGTGATTTTTGCAAAACACCGGGCATTTTCCCTCTGAAAATCAGGAGGCTGTTAAAGGTATAGCAAACTGAACACTAAAAAATGTAAACCTCAAAACAGGAATCACTAATCACATGAAAATGTTGGTTGTTTACCTATGTTTAATCATTGCATGTTTGGTACTGTAGTATATTTTTCTTTTACAGTAAATATCATTTTTAACCTTTTCTATGCTAATAATCCAGGTTTTTCCCAATGAAATATCAGACATTTTAAAGTACAAACTACTACTGCAGCAGGGCAGGTTTCTTTTATTGCAGGAGTCAAGCTCAAAGCTTCTCACTTACGTGCATCTCAGTGGTAGCATCTACATGAGATGCTGACTGTGCAGTAGCCTGATAATACTGCTCAGTAGCATCATGTGACAAAAACCATGACACAACATTACTGCGTAGTATTAGGCTACTATGCAGTAGCATCACAAGGCATTTGCTGGCACTGCTGCACAGTAACTAGGGTTAGTGTGCATTTATTTAGTACGTTTATACAAGTGCTAAATAAATGTGCAGTAACCACTGTACAGTAGTGTCTCATGTAGGAGCCACAATGTGCTGCTTCCCACATTAACCTGTTATAAGCAGTTTGGGACACAACACACACATTCTGGTGGCATCAAGAAAGCTGAAGTCACTGATGGTGGAACGGGATCTGGAAAGCCAGGAGATCTGGCTCTAATTCCCAAGTGTGCCATCTTTGCCACTTTGGCCAGCTGCTTAGTCTTTCTGTGCTTCATTTATTCACTCATTAACTGGAGTTAATAATCAATCTTGACTTCAGAAAGGGAACTACTTCAGTTGTTCTTTTTACATTGCATGGTGACAGGGGGTATACGGGTTACACTAAAGAAAAAACAGTGGGCCAAACCCTGTTCCTGTAAGAGCAGAATTCCAATGGAAATGATTAAGGACCACATAATCTAGTTTAGAATCTAATGTATCTGTCTGTAAATTTCTCCTGGGAAGCAAAATGGGTTATGTGCAAAAAGCTCTTCCAGTTGCACTTGGATACATGTAGTCATGGGTACTTAATGTAACCTGGAACAAAGCTGCATGAATGTATCTAATACAAGTAGTTTAGTCATTGTAACACAGGCCCTAACCCAATGGAGTGCTTACATGTTTACCTTTAAACACGAGAAATGTTAAAAGATAAGGATGAGCTTAAATGCTTTGCTAGATCAGGGCCTTCATTCTATGAAGGAAGATTTGATTTTAAGGAATTTGAACTAAATCAGGTTTACTTTTTACGGTCAGAAAAATAAAACATTCTTAATCTAAACTCTGTCTTACTCTTGCCTGTGTGAAGAGAAGTTTACTGTATGTTACTTTTCCTAAAATTCATTCTATTTTTGATCAGACAAGAGAAAAGAAGAAGAACTGAATGGGCTTCTGTTTCTATTATTTAAGATGGTTCTCATCTTGATGTACAAGAATGTGAGAGCAAAAGAGACAGCTGCACCAAAAAGCCTACTAACCCTGAAATTTCCTATCACATTCTTTCCTGTGTGGTGTATAGAGAGTTAGGTGCTTCCAAGACAAATGTGCATCTATATTTTCAGTGAAGATGACAACACCGCTGCCAAGTTTGTAAGATGCCACAGGGAGTCCATGACTATTTGAGACAAACTGTGAAAGGATCTTAACAGTGAATAATCCTGGTTTTATATTTTATGCTGGGCTTTCCCTCAGAGTAGTGATAGGCAAACACTATAAGGTTTAAAGTCTGGCGTCTGAGACAAATGTGACAGCTTGACTGAAATGTATCCAGTTATTTCACTGTGTTCAGTCTGTGTCACAGGGAAAGATCTCATAAGAACGGATTTTTTTCCTATACTATTTCTAAGTCTATGCAGATGAGCCAGAAACACTGCTGATATCATATGGTTGTCCTTCCTCAACTGAGATGTGACTGGCTAGGCAGACAGCAGCTAAACAGTTGTGTGCAGTGAAGATACTTTTCTGATGACTTCACTTGAGATACAATTAAAACCAGAGATCTAACAGTGAGAGGGACGAACAACCGTCCAGGACCCTGTAGCGTTACTGATGTGATGCAGACGTTCCTGACAGTCATGGAAATTTGGGGATGGATAATACATGTAGCTATACAGTGAGTGACCTTGCTGTTGCTCTGTTAGAGAGCTGCCAGTCATCCCATTTTAATCTGCACCCTGCTCAGTACAGCATATGTCACCCATGCGAACTGTGAGGCTCAAAGCCTGATGTTGCCACACCTCCTTGACAGGAAATTCACATTCAGTGCTGCTACTTTTCATCACTTGTGTTATGTGCAGCAATACAATCTATTTCTTCTTTAGCTTTTTCTCTTTTTACACTTCTCCAGACCTCAGGTAATGGCAAAGACAAAGACCATATCAGTGCAGCAGTCTTCCACTTAGGATGTTGCTACTTGGGCTTTCACTGGATATTAACGGCTAATACTAAAGACTGAGTGGAAGGGCTCATTTAGCTGAGGGCTTAGTTGCACTAGCACATGATACTCATTTGCTGTCACCTTTCCTCTTTTTTCTTCAAATTATTTTTTCAAACTCACTCTTCTGTACTCTTTGCCAAGAAAGCAGTAATAGTCATGCATGCAGCAATAATGAAAAAAGGGACGTGGACAAAAATAAAGTAAATACAAGATCAGGGGTATTGACATGTTCAATCTTTCACTGAGGCTAGGGACAGACATTACACATAAACTGGTTTAAGTGATCAGAAACTAGTTTAAACCTGTAACAGAACACATGTTCAGTGCACATAAGCCAGTTTGAAAATGGCTGAGAGTAACTGATATAAACCTGGTTAAATGTAGTATCAGACTTAACTGATGTGGGTCAAACCCATTTATGCAATCTCTGCCCCAGACTCCTTCCTGGTTTAAGTTAAATCAGAGTCCCCCAGCAACTTGGTATGCTCTCTGGGCTGGGCGGGGCTCTCTGCTTGAGAGAGCTGGGTTGGCCCCTGCCCTCTGCTCCCTGGCTGG
>NW_017728994.1:16080602-16094436 GCF_001723915.1 Gavialis gangeticus | reverse complement strand
CCTGGCTCAAGCAGGGATTCCCCCCTCCCCTCTGCCTTACACAGAAACCTCTCATCATTAGGTAGCATATCACATGCTAGCTATGGTCCATGCTGTGGGAAACAGGACAAAGACTGACAGGACTGTGTCTGCTTAGGGCTTTTTGGAGCTAATCAGTAGGCATTTGGTAATGTCCCTCTGTTCCTTTCTTGGAACCAATTGTTTAAAAAGAGCTTGAACTAATGACTGATGCTTTTGTTTTGCCAATGGGGTGATATATGCTCCCTGTGTAACACCCTGTTGTGTAACTCCATGCTGTTTAAATCCCTGCTGGCTCTCTCACTGACTAGCAGTGTTGGGAGGGAACCCCTCCCTAATCAGAGTATCCTGCCAGGGCCTGACCATGCTCCACCCCACCCCCCAGGTCAGCACTTTGGAAGGGAAGGGAGGGCTACTCTAGCAACCCTGGCTTCTAGCCTGAGCCACTCCAGGCATGTGCCTGCATTTCTGGAATGAAAAGGGGTAAATATCCACCTTCAAATTGGTTCAAGCTTTGAAGGTTAGACTAACCTACAAAGATTGAATCAATTCAGGCTCCAGCTTTTTTCATGTCTGTCCCTAGCCTGAATGTTTAAAGTCTCTTTGGTGCCTTCGCCAAGAAAGTGTTCATTTTTTTCAGTATATTGAGAATCTAGGCACTTCAAGAAAATGGGATGGTTAAATCTTCAGATGGCAAAAATCAGCACAGTTCTATTGATGTGAATACAGCCCACTCATGTGTAAAAACATTCAGCAAACACTACTGTGCTACAGGACAGCAAGCAATGGTTCTGTTCAGTGTCAATAACCTGTTCAGCCTAGTAACATCTTGCTCTTATCTTGGCAGTATAGATTTATTTCCTCTAGCAGTGGATCTGCAGACTTCTGATTTAATAAAATATCTATATTTCCATTAAAGATTATCCAAAGCATTTATAATAAAAGGGTTTTCCTTCCTTTTGCCATGAAATGACATCTTTTAAGAGCTCTTCATAAAGAAAATATGTTGGGGTTGTTTTTGTTTTTATGTTTTTGCCATGCGCGCCTGTACACCAAGCAAGAATCTTACTGGAGTCAATAGAATTCTGGGCAAGTGTGAGCATAGCCATGCACGGATCCAATTATGTAGGGTCATGACCTTATGATGTATGTGTTGCCTTTAATTTTGGGATGTTGCACAGAGTGATAGCCATGTGGCTTGTTATTGATTTTGACAGAGTTCACATAGGCTAACACTTCAGGCAGTGTATTACAAATATAGTTCTACATAAATATTTGCAGTGCTTCAGCATCTTTTCATCACACATCTCACATTACTTAACCAAAAGTTAGAGAATTAATCCTCATGCAGTCCCTATATGACAGGGAAGTACATTAAACTCCTTTTACAGAGAGGGAAACTAAGGTATAGAGTGGATAATTTGGCTTGGTAAGAGCCTGTGCAGTTAGAAGGAGATGGAGCTTATCCAGAAAAACTAGATCCCTGTCCTCTGTTCCAAATGTGTTCTACTTAGGGTACGGAAAAACGGGAATTAAAAATTTTAGCTACCCCCCCCAAATTTTTCAATCTCTCTCCAAAAAGTCAAGAATAATTACTTTGGAGCAACACCTGCACTTTTCCCACATTTGCACCTCAGAAAAGGTGACTGGGCATCTGCAAGCAGAAAGAAGACGAGGATTTCCAATGTGAAGCAGAAAGCAAGAGAGCTTGCTTTACATTGGCATAGGGACTCTTTAAGTCATTTAATATATAACAGTATCACAACTCCACTCCAACACCTCTCGGAGACTCAGGCATGGAGCTGGGAAGCCACCTGTGACTGAAACATATGCTAAGTGCTAGCCAAGACACATGTTTTCAGAGTGAAATATGAGGCAAATGAAATTGCTTCCTTGGGAAAGCTAATGGCACCACAGCTATATAAAAGTGAGAGAGAGGCTTCCTACCCCCTCAGTGAAATCTCCTGCCAATGCAGTCCAAGGGGAACGAGGTGGGCATGAGGGGAAGAAAGAAAGAAGAGGGACTTCAGAACAAGGAGAAATAGAGAAGCAGAGATAAGGGACAAGCAGAAGTGGTAAGGAGGGGCTGCAGAAAGTGTCATGAAAACCAGATAGAAGGCATTATATTTTTTTGGGTGTGATAAAGTCCTGTCCACTCAAGAACTAAGGCCTCTAGACACCAAGCTTCACATCAGGCTAGGTTATCCATGATAGATTCCTTTCCCTCCAGATGGGAGGACAGAGATACAAAATGTACTGTACTGAGGAAAGCCTGAAATTAACTTGATGTCCACACATGTGATCAGGAAGGTCCCTCTTTAGCTATTACTTAGCTGACCTAATAAATTATTATTTCTGACCACTCATTGCTCTTCTCTGCATTTCCTCCACTGTGTCAATAGCTTCTAACAATGAAGTGCCAAAATCTGAATGCAGTATTCTAGAGGCAGTGGCCCTACAGCGGTATAGATAGAGACTGCCCCTTCCTTTTTGTTTTGTAACCTGTGATGCTCCTGCATTTTTAGTCTAAAGATGCATTAACCTGCCTGGCATTTAGTGTCAGCTACCATCCCTCATCTGATCTGTGCAGCTGGTAGGAAGGCTTCCACATGCAACTGAATATATGTGCTTCAGTTTTTCCCCCCAGATTTCTTAGCTTGTATTTTTCCAACTTGATTTTCTTCTTCTATGTTTTAAATTTTTCTAGGTCCCTTCCTACTTTTGTTTTCCATCTTTACTGGTATTTGCAACTCAGCCCAGTTCATCGTGATTTGCAGGAGGGCATATGATCATATGCAGACCATTGGCAACACATAGGGGGTACATGTACATGTCCTGAGATTGGCAGAGCACTGCCAGTGTCGGCAGCACCGGTGGGCAGTCACCGCTCGCCCACCCCCCTTCCACCAACACTGCCAGCGGTGTCTGCGGGTGCTCCTTGATTGCCACCGGCCACCAGAGCTGGCAGTGTCTGCGGGTGGTTGCCAAGCACTGGTCAGCGCTTACCACCTCTCTCCCTTGCTGCTGACAGCGCTGTGGCTGCCTGTGGGAGCTCACCACTCGCTGCCGCCATGCTCCTGCTGCCGACAGCACTATGGCCACTTTCAGGAGCTCACCACTCACTGCCACCATGCTCCTGCCGCCAACAGTGCCGCCACTGCCTGCGGGAGCTCACCATGCCCCCCCAGCCTCTGGGGCATGCAGTGTTTATGATGCTGACTACATTTGTATGCTGGCCATCCCTTTTTTTTTAGGCTTTAATTTAGACAAAGAGTACTGTCCTCTGAAAAGAATAATCTGAACAACTTGCATGCATGGCCAAGATCCAAATGAATTGTAAATCCTAGGCATTGTTGTGAATAGATGAGTTAAAATATATTCTTTGATGGCGACAATGTAAACAAAATGCTGGCTTGTGTAAACCATAAGATAGAGAGCAAATGAATGTTCTTGTATAAATTGATTAAATCCTCTCATCCAGGACTCAGTGTTCAGTTCTGGTCACCTTATCTCAAAAGATATAACAGAAATAGAAGAGGGCCCAAGACGTGATAAAATGGGCCAGAGGCCTGGAGAGATATAAAGAGAGATTTAGGAGTCTGTGATTGTTCAGAGACATGATGAAGGAATGGGTATGTGACAAAATCACAAAATAGAAAATGGTGCAGAAAAGGTGAACCAGTAGCACTTATTGGTGCTTTTTAAATGTAGTAATAAGAAGATATTCAATTAAATTGAATGGCGCAGTATTTAAAAGGCAATGTATTGTTTTATATAATGTAACCTCTGGAACTCACTCAGGCCAAGATCTGAGTAGGATTCCTAGCTGAATCAGAAGTTTATAGAAGGAAGAGTTAGAACACCCAGCTTTTAGACAAGATGAAAACACTTTTAGAAGTGATGTGAACCCTCATGATTTGGGATATAAGCCAATCATGAACTGATGAGATTTAGGAGGAAACTTATCTTTGGCAGCTTATTTTATAATTGTCCACTAGATGGTCTCTTGCACATTTCTTCAAAGCTTCTAGAAGCAGGCACTGTCAAATACTATACTAGAAAGATCATTGGTCTGATCATGTATGGAGATTTCCATGTTGGTGTGTTAAACTAGACTGTCTCTAGGAGCAGTTGCTGAGAGGAACAGTGCTTGGGATGGATAAAGTGGGAGGATGGCCCAAACACAAAGGTGATGTTACGCTGAGAGTGGGAGAAGGCAATATTGGAGACATTTGGGAGAACCAGCAGCATACCTACAGGTTGGGGAACTCCACTCTCGTCAGTGCAGAGGCAGAAAAGGATCTTGGAGACATCATTGATGCCAAGATGAACATGGGCTCGCATTGTGGGGACATGGTCAGGAAGACCAAACATACCTTGTCATGCATCCACAGATGCATCTCAAGCAGGTCCAAGGAGGTGATCCTCCCCCTCTATGTGGCACTGGTCAGGCCACAGCTGGAGTACTGAGTCCAGTTCTGGGCGCCGCACTTCAGGAGGGATGTGGACAACATGGAGAGGGTCCAGAGGAGGGCCACTCATGTGATCAGGGGGCAGCAGGGCAGGCTCTATGAAGAGAGGCTACAGGACCTGAACCTGTTCAGCCTTCACAACAGAAGGCTGAGAGGGGATCTAGTGGCCTGTTACAAACTAGTCAGAGGGGACCAACAGGCATTGGGGGAGTCCCTGTTCCCCCAAGCACTACCAGGAGTGACCAGGAATAATGGTCACAAGGTGGCAGAGGGTAGATTCAGACTAGACATCAGGAGGCGCTACTTCACTGTCAGGGCGGCTAGGATCTGGAACCAACTTCCAAGAGAAGTGGTGCTGGCTCCTACCCTGGGGGTCTTTAAGAGGAGGCTGGATGAACACCTTGCTGGGGTTGTATGACCCCAGTACTTTTTCCTCCCATGGCAGGGGGTTGGACTTGATGATCTGCTCAGGTCCCTTCTGACCCTACCAACTATGAAACTATGAAACATAAGAAGCAAATCTGGGTGTAAGATTAAATGATCTATCAGAAACTAGACAGTAAAAATAAGGTTCTAAAGCTCTTGTTCATGTGTTGGGGACTGAAGGAAGATGAAGATGTAGTCCTGTGGTTCTCAACCTTTTTTGACTTGAGGGACCCCTCATTAGACCAAGACATCTTCTGGAAAATGCTAGCCCTTAGTTTTTCCTTTTTTTAATTCCAGAAAAATAATGGAGCAGTTTTTCTATTCCAAAGAACTCAGAAAGACCACAGCATCGGAAAACTTTTAATAATATGCATCTCTATTAAAATCTCTGGGTTTATCTTGTGAATAATGTTTATATACCTAACAGTCCTAAAATTGTGTGGTACCCTAGAAAGGATCTCAAAGCACCTAGGATGCCACAGCACCTTGGTTAAGAATTGCTGCTATAGTCAAGACAGAAAGAAAAGGGGGGAGATAGGGAGAGAAGTTTGCCTAAAAGATTTGAACTTCACCAAAGTGGCTTCTTGCTGCAAGCATGCTTCTATTTTAGTCAGTCTCTTGGAACTGCAGAGCAATTTACTGGAAATCTAGCCTGAAAATGGATTCTTTATGTAATACTCTAAGGAGTCACCCCAAGGGACAAGCATTACCAAATACTGTGACGTGCTCAAGTAGAATGCAAACCCAAACAAAAGCAGTACTCACTAAAGCCTGTGGCTAAATATTTATATCAAAGTCAATTTAAAACAGAGTTTTCATCCAGTGAGAACACAGAGTAATTCTACAGGTCTAACGTGACTCCGATATCTGGGCTGGGAATGAAATTTGAACAAATAGATTTGAATGTTCTAAACCTCTGGGTCACTCCACTGGATCAGAAACTCTTTGGTGTTTCAGAAACTTCATCAGGTAACAAATATGGATGCTCTGCAATTTTTCACAGTACTTAAGACTATGATATGCACTGCTCAAAGTAACTAATATACATTAAATTATGAAACACTAGAGCAAACGTAACCCAACTATACCAAGTTAGAGCCAGGGAGTAGAAAGTTTTTGTGACTAGTTAGAATTTTGGCTGTATTTTTTACCCATATGTTTGCCTAAAGCTTAATATCTCAACTGACTTAATCCTCCTTAATGCAGTGAAATTACCTTGCATGAACTTGAAATAAAACTTTACTGCAAATTCATTTGTAGCTCGCAGCTAAACTCATTTTTCACATTGTCATCATTTAGGGGCAAGGTGTAAACTCCCTATCAGTGAGCATTTTACTCACACCACTCCCCTAGTCCTATGAAGGCAAATGCGATCAAAATCAATAAGAGACTTCCAATTTGGTCTTGAGTATACATTATCCTTTGGCACCTTTGTAGTCCTTTTCATACCTTCAGAACTTCTCAGTTAATTTCTTATTCCTTTGATTTGTGTGGGTCAGGCAATTTTTTATCCTTATATTGCAGGGGAGAAAACAGAGGCAAAGAAATTCAGGGTATGTCTTGTAAGGACCAAAGTTGTGCCATAGAAAGATACCAAAGCTACCTCAGGTACTCGAAGCACTATAGCCACAGTATGACACAATGTCCAGCAAATCTACTTCTCAGAATATGTCTGAATGAGCTAACTTGGTCGCTTATAAAGGGCACTGTGTTTTGTTGTGTGGACGTACCTTTTTCAAGGGTATAGATGTCAGCAAAAGTTAGAACCCAAGTCTCCTAATTACACTTATTCACTCTTATTTGATGGGTCTTTTGGTATAAAGGTATAAAGATGAAGAAATTTTAGATCTTTTTTTCTGTCTGGCTTCTCTAATTTCTAAGGGTGGTAGGTTGTTGTCTGTTTCCTGTACTGATGTGAAAGAAAACTGTAAAAAAACATTTATAACAATACATGAAGGCCCATCCCTTAGACAAATGAATATTTTAAAGATTCCTACGTTCGAGCAGTAGAAGGAATCGCAATGGCAAGACTGGTGACAACAATTGATGAAATGAAGAGAATAATCATTAGCATGGCTTTAAGCCTTCCAAATGCTAGGAGAAGAAAATTTGAATGTTCTTTGATGAATGATACTCTGTGGGTTCATTACACTGAGATGTTTGGATAATACTTTATAAAGGTAATTATTCCTATTCTACAGATGAAGAAACTAGGGCACAGAGCTACTGCCCAAGATCACCAAGCAGAGGCAGAGCTGGAAACAGAATTGTGGTCTCCTAAATCTCAGTCCCATAAATTCCAATTATAAATTCAGAATAAGCCCACGCATTAAGGGGGTTGCACTGTAACTTGGTAACCTTAAGCCTGTGTATTCAGGATTAATATAAACATAAGGCAAAACAGCCTAAAGGAAAAATAATGTTTCTCTTAGTTCTTTAGATTTGGGAACTGATTTATTTGCCATGAAGCATTTTTTCTTCCTGTTAGGACTGATGCCATGTGTCCCTTGACGTTGCTGAATCATCTCCTCACGCACACATACCGACCTCATACACATTAATTGGCAATATTTATTACATGAAACACTTATGTCAACAATCAATGCTTGGCAGTAAATAAAACAGGACAGGAAATGTCTTTAGTATAAAAAAAGTTGTTATACAGGATATATTCTGTGGTTGAAAGCAGAGCATATGGTTATGTAGCATGTAACCCTGCAGGTAGGTGTCTCTCCAGAAAAAAATGATAAGCAAGGAACCAAATTCTGTGCTAACATCCTAGCAACCCTGTTTGATGTATATCAATAGATTGTATTAGGATATCTTTGGACTACAGGTCCAGCTATAAAATCTATGTTGGTAGCAGGTACAATCAGAACATTCTGCTTCCTGATGAGTGTACTATAGAGCAAAAAATGGACAAGTGTTATCTGAAGCACTAGGAGCTCCATGCAGACATGGTGAAAGTAAAGAAATGGTTGTGGGGTTCATAGCAAACAGAAGAGGAGGCAAAGGAAATACTGGGAGAATTTAATTGGGACTTGTTTGTCTAATGCTCCCAGAATATTTTGAAAATCCTAGTTCAGTCCAGTAAGTCATCTCCTCTAATGTCACAGCAGCCTCCCCTAGCACTTATCAGAGAAATCAGTTAAGGAGAAGATAAACTTTAAGTCTTTCCATGTGTGAGAGCCATTTGACTTCTGTTTGTAGGTGTTTAACATTTCCCAGGATCCTAGTCTCTCTTTAGCTTTCTTTGAAACTCATGGGCCACGTCTCTCAACTGTGACATCCACAAAGAGGAAAGGAGTGTTCAGCTAGACTAAACAAGAATTTTTAGATTTGGCTCATTGATAGTTTCTCATCCGTCTTTCAAAAAATAAGCCAACCCTTCACCAATCTCAATAATAGCCTCATTAAGTTTTCCTTTGGAAACCTTGCCCTGATCCTGAGTTAGCAGCGCAGCCTCCTGCTCAGAGATCCCCGGTTTCCAGGAAGCAGCAAAGCAGAGGCCAACAGGAGAGAGAGAGAGAGAGAGAAGAAAAACAGACTATTTCAGCTGTACCAGAGCTTGGGTTTCCATTCCGGAAGTAAACTTTTCCAGTTGCCTGCCAAAAGGCAATTGTTTGGACAAGAACTTTAGGTCTGAAATGTCACCCCTTCAGGCACCCCTCTCACGTTGGGAACTCAGTGCTAAGCCTCACCTCTATGATCCTTGTGTCTATGAGAGGCTAAATTCTGAGCTTTTTTTTCCAGATTCTCACTGTGCACAAACATATTCTCACGCTCTTCTGTTCTGTATTTATCCCCCTTTGTTCTACTGGGATAAGGAGCTGTTAGTCTGCTATGAGGGAGGAATGTTGATGATTATGTACAAGACAAATTGAGGACCTGCCTGCTGGAGGTGCACACCTTAAAGACAAACATCCTGCTATTTTCAATCCTAGGGCTGCCTTTTTTCTAGAGCTACAGTTGGGAGTTTCTGGGAGGAAGCTTGGAGTGCTCACCTTCAGGCTTGTCATGGGGGTGACGTATAGCTGGCTTGTTTGCTTACTAAGCATTATTTATATTTAATAGCATCTTGAGATTATAGCTTAGTGCACATTGGGGAAAAAGACCAACTGCCAGATTTAGTGACATGTGTTTTATGAATAACAGCAAAACACTTAAAAGCAGTCTGCATTACAGAAGATAAATCCAGTGATCCCAACTGCCCCAAAACCCAAGGGTACCAAGAGCCAAAGTTTAGATTCAAGCTTTATATATATGTATATATATAGGCCATCTGTGAAATTCCGATGCAAGTCTGAGCTTGGCTTTTGAACCCACCTACCCTGTCAAAATTGTTCAGATTTGGGGTTTTGATTCCAGCTTGTTTCCAAGAACAATTTACATTTAGATTTCTCATTTGATCCTCCATAGGCCTGTTCTATTGCTCTTGGCATACAAAATGCCCGTGAACTTCAAAGGTGGGGTCATGTATGGAAAACAATCATAAATCAGATCCTAAATAATATACATGTAGAAACAAAGCCCTGCAGACACTGTCAGCAGACTCTCATGGTTATGAGGTACTGCAGTACTACCAACTAGAGATGCTGCTGCAGGTTCTGATGCATATAAAATGAAAAGTTTTGGATGAATTAAGATAAAAATAAATAATATAACCAAACTAAGATTGTTTATGTTATTTACTAGTTTGATTTCATGCTGTTCCTGAATTTTCAGTGCCCTGCAGAATATCGTATTGAGCTTGTCTTCTGCTGCAAAGCTGTGCTCCAGAAAGCTAAGCTTCTGGAAAAATAATGTTGCAGAGCTTAAGACTATGACAGCAAAATCACACTGGTCGCTACTTGAATTTGCAGATAATCTAAAACAGTAGCTCAGTGAGGAGAGGACTGCCTTATTCCTTTAAACATATTTGTGACTTTCAAAACTAATTACAACAGTTTAAATGCCAACATTTTAACTCTTTTACTGCTGATCATTTTAGCTGAAAAATCAAGTATAAAAATAATTTTTTCCCCAAAAAATAATTCCCAGGGAGGTTTTTAAAATATTGCGATTTATGTTTTTGAGAAAATCCAAACAGCTATTCTATGTAATGTTACTCAAATGTAGTAAAACTATCTGCATCTGCAGCTGTGTAAATGGTGGGATAATGTGTCTCCATTCCCATTTACCACAGTGAGGGGATTCAAACAGCATTTCTTAAAGCTAAAATACCAACCTAGAGGACAGGCTGGAATCCAGAAATAGCAAAGGTATGGAAGTACTGCCTTCTCCAATACACGTACTGCTTTTTTTCTTTGTTCTAATGTTCAGCTCAGTTAGGATAAGGTGATGGTAGTGAAGTACGGTGTGATTGGAGAATTAGTATTTCAGGCTGCTGAGACACTGCGGCTGCATGCTAGCAGAATATATGTTCTTCCAGGGCCTCTCTCAAAGGGCCTGCTCACAGATGTGTTTACATGGAAACCACAACTCCCTAAGGAAAACACATTTAGGGAGGAACGTTTCTATCCACCTGCTAATGCATGCTATACTCTCTCATTTGGTTATGTTCCAAAAATATTTGAGCTCCTTGAATGTTATTTTAGAAGTAAAGAGAAGGTCATGCTTTGAAGGCACTTAGCCACTGTGGGCCATTGGTCTTTCTATGGGGCTAAAGGAGATGGGGAGTGCCTTTCAGGTATACAGATCTGATCCAGTCAGATGCATGAGGATGCACTGTGAAGGAGTGACAGAAATGATGGCTGCACAAGAGCTGTGGCCAACCTGGTATGGCGCTGCCAGTTTAACCAGGATTGCCTCAGAAATGATCTAGTTCTGATGGCAGCAAATGTCTCATCCTGTGAGTGAAGCAAACGAAAACAAAACCCAATTGAATTTTCCCCTGTTTCTCTTCTAGTCAGAATGATGGAGCTAGTCTCCCTGGCTGGTAGAAGGTTATGAAAAGGGAAAGTGGGTGTTCCTGGTCTGGGCAGGGCTGTCCAATGTAAGTGGCTGGTGCTGCATTGACCACATTAGTACTGCCGGACCACAGTAGCACGAGCAGGCCCCCCACACATGCAGGTATACCCCCTCTTCCCTGCTGTACCTGGCACTCCCCCCATACTGCAGGATGTACTGCAAGGCACTGCCCTCTGGGGCACGAGGGGGAAGTGAAAGCTGGAGGAGGCAGGGGAAGACCAGAAACTCTGGCTGTTACTGTGGAGTGACAGCAAGAGTGGTAGCTGGGTAGCAGGTTGGGGGCTACAAATTAACCTGTCATGAGCCTCATTCAGCCATCTGACTAACAGTTGAGGGGACTACTTTGCCTAGATGGAGGCAAAGTAGGGCTTTAATTTTGTGCAAGGGCAATCTTGCCTTGTCTCCTGTTTCCTGAACCGCCGAAGTAAAAGCATGAAAGGGAAGGCAGAGACTTTTACTGAAGGCAGGATACAGAATTTTAGAAGTAAAGAGAAGGTCATGCTTTGACAGTCAAAGAGGCTCAAAGTGGTACAGTACTAGTAGCCTCAAAGTAGTACCAATACTAGTAGCCTCAAACGGGGTATCTCCACAAGTGGGAACATGTGTTTCCCTGGGGACAAATAGCAGCAGCCCACTTTGTGCCGCTGCTACTAGTCCCTGAGGAACACCCATGTCATGTATGCTGTGACACGTAGCACGTTACCCCAGGTGGGGTAGGAGAGGAGAGCCTTACCTGGGGTCCTGGGGGTCTCTGGGAGCTGTAGCTGTGGGGCTCCTGCAGCAGGAGGTGGGCTAGCAGCTGGAGTGTGGCTCCGACTGGCCAGGTTCTGGTTTTGGGTGGCATGCACTGCCACCACATGCACCACCCTGTTTTTAGGCATGGGTCTTTTGACCCTGGGACCTCCCAGGGTCAAAAGCTGCCCCTTTCCCCCACCCCCTGTGCTGCAAAGTAGAAGTGCAGGGAATGCCTGCATGTGTGGGTGGCGTGTGTGGTATGTGGCGCCGCAGACAGGTCTGCAGCACCGCATACTGCATATCTGTGCTCTCCTGGATGTGCCCAAAGAGGGTGAAGATTTTAACACTGGGGTATCAAATTCATCTGGCCCTGTGGGTTGGCTGATGGGTGCAGGGCTAAGTAGTGAGCTGGATTGGGCTCACAGACTGATCCTGCATGCCAGAGCCAGTGCATGCCCAGACTGGCCACTTGCACCGGCTGCAGCCCCATGTGCCACATGCAACCCATGACAGTCCTAGCCCCACACTCCACAGGTGGATTTGTATGCACTAAATCTGGCCCCATATGAAGCACATCAGACCACCTCCTCATGCCACATGAAACGCACAGGGCCAGGCCAGCACATTCTGCATGCAGTGTGTGAGGCTGGTCTGAGATCTGCAGGCAGTACCATAGACCAGCTGGAAAGGCACTGTGGGTCCACAGGCTGTGTCTCTGATATCCCTTTCGTTAACAGATTAACAAAATTTAATGGGTGGCCTTTTAATAGCTGCAAAAGAACTCCTGGTGTAGAGACACCAAAGCTAAACACTGTAAATTATTGTTGTCTAGCATTTTCATATGTCCATGAATCAGGGCTGCCTAAATATCGGACAAAGGTATGGGAGGTTGGTAGCATGGGTCTTTGTAATTTACTTCAAATTCCATACACACGTTTTGAATGGAAGCCTCCAAAATTATCAGAACCTCAACTGGGACATCGCCAGCATCTCAGATCAGTGCCAGAGTCTGCAAAGTCTACTGGCATCAGGACAAAAATTCTATCTAAGGGGCTCCACTGCTTCCAGTTTGTGAGGCACTGGGTACATCTTGACATGTCTCAGTAGGGCCCTGCATGGCACCACACTGTGGCAGCAGAAGCTACTCACAGGTGAAATTTCCCAAGACACACACTGTTAACTGGTACAAAAGCAGAACTAAGTTAGAACACCTGCACAGCTTTGAGACTGGCCAAACTGGGACATTTGAGCTACGTACAGACAGTCAAAAAGCCCGAGGCTGAATTGATTCAGTCTTCACAGGTTAGTCTAAGCTGCATAGATTGAACTGATAAGCAAGATAACAGACATTCACTTTTGATTCCAGAACTGCAGCCACATGTCTGCAGTGACCCAGGCCAGAAGCCAAGGGGTGCTAGAGCATGCCTCCCTGCTTGACTGGGGCAGACAGCTTGGACCAAGGCTAGCCCGCCCACCCATCCTAGAGGGGGTTTGCAGGGGAGGTGCAAAGCATCCTGGGATGCTGGGGGACTGTGAGTTCATTTGAATCTGGAGGGGATCTGGGACAGAAGCTCAATAAATCTATTTAACCTAAATCAGTTCAGTCTGATACTACATCCATCCAGGTTTATATTAAAATGGTTTCAGCCATTTTGAAAGTAGTTTATGTGCACTGAAGTTCTGTTGTGTTACAGATTTGTACCAGTTTCCAATTGCTTACACTGGTTTGTGTGTAATTGCTGTCCCTAGCATTGGGAACCATAATGGAAGTGCGTGTGTCTGCACATGTGTGGATGGGGAGAGGGGGTAAGAAGTATGAAAAGAAACAGAGCCCACATCAATCTTCCTTGGCAAGCTGCTTATAACAAAGTACTATCTTTCCAAGAAGAAAGGCTAGAAACTTACCACTTAAACAAATTTAAACTGAGATTCTTCTCCACAGATTTTGAAAGACACTTTTTAAACAATACTGTGTACAACTAGTGATTTTTCTAATCTCCAAAGCCCTGACATCTGAAACCTTGTAAATTATAGCAAAATTTATCAATACTTGAAGCCGGCGGATACGGGTAAATTCCACTGGAACTGTTCTTTACCCTGAGAGCTCGCTCTTACATTGTTATAGGATGTTATTCTACACACACACACACACACACACACACACACACACACACATTCTCTCTCTCTCTCTCTCTCTCTCTCTCTCTCTCTCT
>NW_017728994.1:16065215-16080592 GCF_001723915.1 Gavialis gangeticus | reverse complement strand
TTCTCCCTCTCTCTCTCTCTCTCTCTTCAGTCTTTAGATCCTGGGAATACAAAGATATCTATCTATATCTCTAGAGTGACAGATAGAAAAGGGGCCCAAATAATGAAGTTCAGAGGTGGAATCAGTGCCAAACTTCTCCCAAAACTGCAGTGCTGTCATTTAGACTATTGTACCATAGACCTGACTTCTGGACTTTAAATCTTTTGGGAAAAAATGATTTTCAGATCTGCTGTGAAAATTTGGGCCCATCTCATATAAATAGCAAGTAAAAGGAGGCTCAGGTCTAGAGAAAGCATACAATTCCAAAAGAACACATTTAATTTCCGGTTATGGAACAGCAGGCAAATGTACAAGCTTCTATGCTGGTCTAATATCCCGTCTGGGATGAACTTTTCGGAGAAAGGGATAGGCTTTGGTTAAGGCCTGGGTCTGAAAGAGCTGAGTTCTGATCCCCTTCCTGGCTGCAAAAATCATTATAATATAAGAGAGAAAATCAAAACAAAAAAAAGCCTTCCATTACGTGAGAGAAGCACTGCTGTTTCCTGGAGCTGGCTTGGACCCAGGATATTATGTGTGGGTGAAACTTGAAGAATTCCTCTAAACATCACAAGGGTTGTGAAGAACCGTCAATGTATTACAGCTCAGATTTCTGACCCACTAGTTTTGTGTACATCTTCGTATTGGAATTTTTTTTTTATTCTGCCACCATTTTTATTACTAAAGAAGTGGTTTCCTCAGTTGTGACGGGGTAATATTTGCCAGTCTGGGAAATTCAATCTTTTAAAAATATATCAAACCCTAAAACATGTTTTTAGAATTAGGCTTGGGCCAAAAAATCATTGCATTACCAAATACTAGGGAAATGACAACTTTAATTAATCTTGAGTTTTGCAGTTGACCAAGATGAACTTGCTGGTATTTCATGTTTAATGTTAAACTTGCTAGTAAAAAATTGTAATATTTTAGGTCATGTCAAATAACATTTGAAGTTCAGCAATATTACACACTAGAGCAGACAGGGACAGTCAGGTTTTCATGCACTAGTAAGAGGTCATGGTAAATACAGTTTTAAGCAAAACTTGTCCCTTTGTGTCATAAAGCATCATGTTAGTTAACATGTCCAAAAGCAGGATGCATTTTCTAGTACAGACAGACATTCTTTGTAAAGAATGCAGTTAGTGGTCTGGACAGAAAAAGAGAAACACTAGATACACTTTCATGTATGAGGCTTTCCAAGGCTCTCGGCACAGAGATAAAAGTTCAACATTGTGCCGTTTCGCAATGCTAAAGAGTTCACTGAAGGGATTGCAGTTGTTTACTTTGTGGAAAGATGGGGGTGTGCAAGGGAGAAAGGACTAACTTCACTGTGTGCTGCCAACTGCTTGACACCCCAGTGCAGGCCTGTTTTTAATGATTTATGCAGCTGCAGTGTGGAGTCCGGTTTCAGGGGATGTGAGCTGCAGGAGCAGGTGGGACTCCTAAGCAAGGAGTCCAGACTTAAGAACAAAACAAAATAGAAATCTGTCCTCTTTCCAGATTGGGAAGGGGACTGACAAGGAGGAGTTTTGTAGGCTTAACTTGTCTGTTACTGAGGCCCTAAGAATGCCTACAAACCACCTGCCAACTGCAGAGTAATAGGATCCTTTATAAAAATGCTCCAGGGTAAATCCCAAATATAGTGCAAATGCTATTGCGCAGCATGGTGTCCATGATTACTATTTCAGTAAATTTCCTAGGTACTAAGAATTCTCTGCTCAGATCTCTATGTTCATGGGTGTTCCTTCATCCCACCAACTCATGACATGCAGCAGTTTCCAAGGAAAGGTTTCTATTCTGTTTCTGCAGCCTAAAAAGAAATATGATGCTCACTGGTTTGCTGCAGCATTGGGGTTCATGCTCTAGGGCTTGCTATCAGCGTTTTTGTAATTTAGGAAGTTATCTAAAGCCACAGCATCTAATCCAGCAATTACAGCAGTTCCTCTGTTGTGTCCTTGTGAAAGTCCGTATCCTAGCCTTGCATATTTCCTTATTCTGCTTAGTTTGCCCTGAGATGGTATCAGACAAATGAAATAATTTGTAGAGGAATAGGCACTTCTGTTACTACATGTAATATAAATAAGGGGAGGTGTGGCTTTTGAGGAGTAAGGGATTGGCCAGGGGTTAAGACATGGGATTAGGAGAGCTTGGGCTCCTGGGGTACACTCTAGTATACAATCCCGTTGTGATCTTACACAAGATACTCTACCTGTTTGTGCCTTAGTTAACACCACAGTAAAACAGGGATACATTTTTCTTTACCTCCCCTTCAGATGATGAGGCTTAATGCCTACAATGGGCTGTGATATCTTCAGACAGAAGGCTGTCACCTTTCAGATAAAGTCGATGAAACTAAAGCGTACGCCTATACTTAGGAGTTTCACTGAATCAAGGCTATAATTACAGATCTTTGCCAGCACCAAATTAATCTGTTTTATTAAAATAATCTCATTACCCACTTTTCTCTTGGATTACAGAATTTTGTGTGCTATATCCTTCCAAACCTTTGGCACTGTATTAATGAAACTGCATTTAAAATAGCTGAATGTTTTGACTGCTGCTTTTGGAAGATGAAATGTTATTAAAAGGAAGTCTCTGCAATTAAAAGGAAGTCTCTGCTCAGAAGGAGAGAATGGGGAAAGAAGCCAAAAGGCCATGATCTCAAAATCACCTTATTAGCCTTTTCGAGGGAGTAGCCCTCTAGGTCATGACAAAGATGGACTGTTAGAACACCACCACTTACCCAAGCCTGCCTGGCCTCCTGTATGCTGTGTGTGTTTCTCCCACACCCCCACCCCTCCTTTGGCCTCAAGCCAAATGGAGGTTTGTGTTTTGGGAAATAAAAGCTCGCAGGAGAATTGGAGTTTTCCTCAATGCAACCCTGAGGCCTGCTTGGCCCTTAAACATCTGATGTCAAGGAAGTAGCAAGCATGAGGGAAAGGAGACAGACATTTAGCAATTGTCTTACATTTTTTTCTCCTTGTGACACCACATTTAACCAAAATCTTAAGCTTGTTGGACTCTGACATGGCTACACCACAAGCACTTCTGGTATGGCCTTGAACTTGTGGCCTTTAGGTTATCAGCTATGCACCTTAGCACCCACGCTACCCCAGCTGCTCACACAGTCCTGGAGTCCAGGACTCCTGGAGTCAAACTCTCACCTGGAGGACACAGTGGACATGGAGGAAATGAGTTATGTGCCTCCAATATACTAACAGGCAGGACTTTAATTGTCAACGATTTCTGAAATGTCATTCCATTCTTATCAGGTCTGATACATACTGGTTGACTGACAACTCAGATTAGCAGCATTTCTAAGCACATAGAATGTAAATGTCTGCCCTTTTATATGCTACCTACGTTGGCTCCTGCTGTCATTTTTTAATCACTATTTGGCAAATGAGATGGGTCATTTCTACCAGAGGCTGGAAAGTAATCCAACTGTGTAAAGTTTTTGGGTTCAGTTTGCAGGGTTCTTACTGAGTTTGCTTCATACACTACTTGTAGTCTCTGTTTCAACTAGCCACAAACTCCAATCATCCAGGTTAGGTACACAAATTACACATAAACTGGTATAAGTGATCAGAAACCAGTCTAAACCTGTAACAGAACAGAAGTTCAGTGCACATAGACCAGTTTAAAAATGTTGGAATCTGCTCTAAGATAGACCTGGATGGATGTAGTGTCAGATTTGACCAGTTTTGGTTAGACTGATATATCAAATTTCTGTGCGAGAACCCCTCCCAGCTCAAGTTAGGTGGCAGTCCCCCAGCAACCCAAGATGCCTTGAGGCTGCCCCGTTAACCCCAGCTGGCAGAGCAGGCTGGCTAGCCTCAGCCTCTGCTTGTCTTTTCCAGTTGAGTGCCAGGCCAGCCCCACATCTGGGCTGTCACAAAGCTGAGGCAGCAAACCAATTGCTCCCCAGCCCTGTGTCTTGCCTGCGCCTGTCAGCTGAGCTGTACAGCAGGGGGTAGAGAGCTTCAAAGAGCAGAGACCCCTGCCCCAGCCTCCTCCGACCCAGCCAGAGCCATGGGGGGTGGGGAGGGGGAGGATGGGGCAGGGGCTTTCTCCCCTCCCATTGACTGTCCTAGCACAGAACAAAGCCTGCTGATCAGCTGCCTTCAGCAGTGTCCTTTAGACTGGGAAGCGCGCGAGAGCACCCCCAGCTGCTGGTCTTGGCCAGTGCTAGCCTTTCTGTGCCCTCCTGTCCCCCAGGAATGAGAGAATGTGTGTTCTGTTCATTCCCAATTTATTATTCACAGCTTAGAGAAACCTGTGAAGGTTTGACTGATGCCACCTTAGGCTTTTTGAATATTTTTACCTAGCCCCAATGTTTATACAAAATTAACCTTAATTAAACATAAAATCCCCATTGCCTTCATTTTCAAAAGTGGCCGTTGTTTTTAGACCTTTCACCCTCTGTTTCTGACTCCAGAGTATTATGAACATCCACATGCAGTCGACATGTATGGGAGCTCAGCATTTCTGAAGACAGAGAGAGCTAGGTACCTGCTTAAATATACCATATTTGCATCTCCTTGCCTCTCACCATCTTCCCAGACCTCAAAGAATTTCAAAACAGGAGAAAACCTGAAGTTTCCTATATATTTCCTTAGTGGGCTCCAATCAGTTTTTGAATCAGCTCTGCAAACTAGTTTGTGGTTTTCTACATAACATGCACAACATTTTTGGAACATCATGTTGAACCTCAGACTTACAAATTTCTATTAAAAATACAAGTCCATGACTCAGGGGAATGTAAGTATTTAATGATCATTTCAGTGAGAATAAGGTACTTAAATACATTTCAGGAGCTGAGGAAGCAAAGTATAAATAAAATCTATAAAATGATTCAAGATGCAGTGGGATGCTAAACGAGCTCACCAGCACAGAAGCCTAGCTCTTAAAATTGTCTGTATAGAATCCACAGGGTATATAGGGTATAGTGCAAATAACCTGTGACTATGGTTCTTGCTAATCAGTTAGTGGTTATATTTTCTGAGTTAAGTGATTCAAATGTTTATTGTATAAAAGGTGAGAATTTCTACTGTCGGTCTTGCAAGGCAGCTTGAAAAAAAGGACTATATAAGCTATGAGTATGGGAAAACTGTTCTGCAGCTCATTCTATACCTGGCTACTTTCATGTCATGCTATATTCCAGTTTCTAAATTTTCATGTTAACAAATCCAATTTAAAAACTTTTCCATTTCACTTTACAAGATTTTCCAACCAGCCACATTTCACAAAGGAGCCCTGGAAAAATGGTTTAGGTCTAAATTAGTTTTTAGCTTTGCCAGAAACAAAAATGTCAATCTGTTTCCACTGTGTGTGAAAAAACTGACCCTAGCCTCTCACCCTTAAAAACTCCTCACATCAGGTTTCCTTCCGCACAGTGCCTGCCGTGTTAGCCAGTGTTCAATTGTGTGTAACCAGTCAGCATTCAATTGTGTGAAATATGTGCTAGATACCTCCCCCAAATCCTCAAAACCTTCAGATAAATGAAAACTTTTTTCTTTTGTATCTTCCAGATAGCCACATTTTCTTTAGCTCCTTCTAGCAACATAGGCCTCCAAAGGCAACAACCCATAAATCAGCTGTGCTAATGCCTTTTTAAAACTACATCTTTATCCACATTTTGAGCTCAGTCCAGGACTTGACCGTTAAGCTGAAACTGTCTGTTCCCTCCTTCCAGGCTGCATACAGGGATCATCCTTATATATTTATTTGGATGACAGTTTTTAGGCCATAACTAGCAGCTCAAAAACTTTTGCTTGCATTTTGCACTGGTATTTTTTAACTTGGCTGCTTATTCTATTGGCCAGCTGCATTTTTGGCATGCCAGGAGGGTGAGGGTGAGAGACTGTATTTGTTCTAGTCAGTGCCAAACAGGACTAGGTGTAAAGAATTCATTTCTGAGACACACAAACTTTTTTTCCTGAGCTTGCATCAACCATTTGGATTTGGTGGTGAATGGAACAGGATCAGATTCCTTCAACTACTGTGAAGGATAGGAGGGCTCCACATCTGCAATTCCTACTTCTCTACTAGACTCTATAAGCGTGTTTGTTTCTCCCTCCAGAGGCTAAAAAAAATCCCCTCGGTACCTCTTGACTTGGGACTGCTTTACTAATTAGTAATAGGCATGTCATTTTTTTTTCAGAAGTCTTAATATTATTCTAAGGGTGGTGACCTAGAAAAATATGTCCATGATTACCATTCTGTGGTATTTACTCCCACCAGCAGCACCACCAGTACCATTCATGTAGCCCAAGATGTAGCTTAGTGCAAGCAACATTTTTCACTTCAGCTTCAGTCATTTTATATGCAGAGTGAACATTTTTATTTTTTTTCACAGCTGTGGAACATAACACATATGAGTACTGGATGTTTTTCCAGTTCTCCACCCTCTGCTCTCCTCATACACACTTCATTTCCTTCCTCCTCTCCTAAGTTAAGGTAGAAAACTTTCTTTCTTTGTAGGACAGACTTGAAAGGAAGACATAGAAATAAAAACTAACTTATGTGTTTTAATTGCAATTGCTCTCGTTCTATTGTCAGCAGAAAATTCCATCAGCCGGAAAGGGAAGGAGTCATTGCACTTATGTGGTGAGAGGGAATTCTGGCAGATTGTAAGGGTAGCAAAGGCAAAGAGACAGATCAGGTTAGCTGAAAGTCATACATTCTATAACCTTCAGAAGGTTGGTGTGCTGGGCACATGGTCAGAAAATATCCAGGCACATCCCAAATAGTAATCCAGAAACCATATGCCAGAACTCAGTAATAGCAAGTTTTTAGCTGTCCATTTACAGAATATGCCATGGATTTTGACTTCAGATCCATTTCTGAATCCTAAAGATTTAGCTTTGATATTTATTTCAAGGTGATCAAGCCAATATATGCTATGAGACAGCTAGCATATTTCTTCTCATTCTAAGCCACCAAAGATGGAAGCTCTCCATGGGAAATGCTAGTCGTTGCCCTTTCAGTTTATCATCAAAAAGTATGGGGAAGCAAGTATTTTATATAATTATGGGGGAAAATAGAAACCATTACTAAGGACAGCTTATACTTTTATTTCTAGTATTTGTGCTTTATGTAGCTTTTTATATGATTAAATATAAGTGTCAGATTCAGTAATGAAATCAAGGTAATCTCATTCAAGGAGAAAAAAAAATATTTCCATATCACTTCAAGCTTCTTAATACCTCTATATTTGATAAGATCCACAAACCCTACCTGGCATCATCAGCTAACCTGGATATTACATCACAAGCTACAATTTATGTTAAGATGCAAACTCTTCCTTAGTGCTTAAGAATTGAAGATCAGGCCAGAGGTCAAACGAAAAGTCATTCTCCTACATTTCAATGTATTCTGTGATATGATCTGTATCCTAAACATTCATAGCATATACTTTATTTAGATATTTTTTGTGTTAGCTAAAATACTATGGCTAAGTACAGACAGCCAAAAAGCCTGAGGCTGAATGGATTCAATCTTTGCAGGTTAGTTTAAACTAAGTAGATTGAACCAATGAGCAAGTGAACAGACATTCACTTTTGATTCTGGAAATGCAGCCACATGCCTGCAGTGGCCCAGCCCAGAAGACAGGGGGCGCTAGAGAATGCCTCTCTACTCAGCTGGTATAGACAGCATGGTCCAGGACTAACTCATCCACCCTCCGAGGTGGGGTTTATGGGGCAGGTGCAAAGCATCCTGTGATGCTGGAGCACAGTAAGTTAACTTGAATCTGGAGGGGATCTGGAAAAGAAGTTCAATAAACCTATTTAACCTAAATCAGTTAAGTTTGATATTACATCCATCCAGGTTTATCTCAGGCTAGTTCTGACCATTTTGAAAGTGGTTTATGTGCACTGTACTTCTGTTGTGTTACAGTATATTTTATGTGGAATGGACTTGTTTCATGGATGAGGGTTCCCATAGTGTGATTCTATTATAAAAAATGTCTATTTATTGAACTTTATTCAACTAATTATTCAAGGCTAGCCTGCTCTAAATCTCACTAGAATCAATGGGAATCTTTCCATTGATTTCCTCCAGGCTTTAAATCTTGCCTTATGAGTGCATTCACTGGCATATCTACTTAGCTTAGTGAAAGAAGTAAGAGTTTTACCTGTTTTTGCTCCCGTTGGTACTATAGCACTAGTATGCCTATTGGATAAAAAACTGAAATATAATCTTGCTGGCACACCAACAACAAAATGGACTGCTTAATTCCAGGGGTAAAGCCTCTTCCTTAGTTCTCTCTAACACCACAGAAAACAATGGATATGCTGAATGGTAATTAAGAAAAGATTCTGGCTTGGAGAATCACTGGTACTAATGGCAATCCTTGAACTGCAAAAAGAGATGAAAGCACTGGATGCTGTTCTAAGACTTATACTGTTCAAGGGATGGACAAACCTGAAATTCAGGCTAAAATGATCACTGCGAAACTTAATTTTTAACCAAGGTGTGATCCAAAGTCATTGTTTCCTAGTGTCCTAACACTGCAAGGGTTATTAAAATACACTCAAGAGATCCACAGAAGAAAGCAACACCACCTGGTACAGAGGAAGGCAAACCCAGAGTCTGTAACTGTCTGGCTATGGGATAAAATGTCTTCATGATTCCAAATGTGGTGATCAGTCTGACCCTAAACGGATGGGCAATACCCTGTAACCAGTAACCTTTGGGTTTTAGTCCCAGCAGTAGCATTGATGTACCCTAACCAAAATCCCCAGCTTGGCTGTATCAACCACCAGTGCTTCTGAGGAAAGTGAAAAAGGGTCCTGACATCTATAGCAGCAGGATGAGAAAAGATTCCTTCCTGGCCCCATCTGGCAACCACCAAAGCCCAGAAGCATGGGAAAACCCAAAACCCTCTCCATTCGACTCTGAAACCTGAACACAGCAAACATAACTCAACACATTACACCCTCTAGCTGGACAGCCAGAACTCCCCTTTTCATATCCTCTCCATAAACTTATTCCAGTTGCTTTAATCTTCTTTCAGAACTAAGCCAGTTGTGAAACTCTGCTTCATTCTCCTACTGCTAATCATGGTCCTCTCCAATATCCACCTGCTCCAGGCTGCAGAGAAATTCTTGTGACCCCCCAGGAATCTGGGTCTGTGGAGAAGGGATGGGGGTTCTGAGTTTCCAGCCATTGCTCTTGACATTGCATTCCAGGCATAGCTACTCCTAGATCACCCTTGGCCAGTGTTTATCAAACTTTTTTTTGAAAACCTCCAATGGTGGAAATTCCACAGCTTCCCTAGACAGTCTATTCCACTGCCTTACTTTTCTAACAGTGAAGACGTTTTTCCTAATATCCACTCTGAACCTACTTTGCTGCCACTTCAGACCACTGGTACACATCCTGCTCTCTGCAGTAATGGCAAAAAGGTGTTCTCCCTCTTCTTTGTGACACATTTCTAGATATTTGAAGACTGCTCTTATGCCCACTCTTAATCACCTTTTCCACAAGCTGAGCATGCCTATTTCTCCTTATATGGCTTGCCACTTATCACTTTTGTTACCTGCCTCTGGACTGTCTCTAAGTTCTCCATGTCTTTTGAAAAATGTGAATCCCAAAACTGTACATAGCACTTTAGATGAGGCCTAATCAGTGCTGAGTAGAGGCATGATCACCTACTGTTCCTACTGATGTAGCCCAAAACCACAGTCACCGTTTTTTGCAATTGCATCACACTGCAGACTCTTAATAAATCTGTGTTCCACCACAACTCCTAGATCCTTCTTGGTAGTGATGCCATCCAATCAGTCATTATTTTGGCGATGCCTGTTGTAAGTGGTTGTGCCAATATAACCTATGATGCAGGGCCTGAGCACTCTTGCCTAGGGGTCTAACTTCTGAGGCCTTGCAGTTTTACTCTTGATGTGTTTTGCTCACTCTTCTGGTCAGTGAGCACATCAGTTCCCTTTTAACTTAAACTGGCTCACCTGGCCCAAATCAATTTGAGAGAATAAATGACATGTTCACCATTCCCGTTTGTCTGCGCTACACCTACACCATTCACCTGCGTGGTTCCCTCCACTTCTGGGCCACTGTATCAGATGTATCCCCAGGACCTGCTGCTCTGGTACTGTGCTGCCAGGTAGCTCCCACTCTCATACCTGTGCAGCAAGGCCCTCTTCCTCATATACTTTGATGATGGGATCCACAGCATATAGCTTTTCTGTGCTAACATGTTATGTATTATAAGATATGTAAGTATTATAATATCACACTGACAGAGGCACAAATTTAGCAACATAGCTGTCCACTGTATATAGACTTGTTTCTTGGATAGGAGCTCCAACAATGAAAGTCTGGTTGTACTTTGAGTCTTGATTTCTCTATACAGTATAGAATTATATTGCTGAATCTTCATTTCAGTGTGCACACTGCACACAGGATGCTCTGTTTTGGAAGGTCTTTGTTCAGCCATAGACTGGACTAGCCAAAGGTACAAAATTTGCCAGCCACTTCCTTGGGCCTTCTGCTTTTATAATGACACTGCAATACAGGCTGTCCAGACATCTAGCAGCAGCAGTAAGGAAAACTAATCACCAACCTCAATCTCCCTCCAGACTAGCAGACCAGACTTAACTATGTACTTCCTTGTAAGTGGATAAAGCAACAGAAATGGATTCCTGACAAGTTGGGGAAGGACATATCCCACCATACAAGGGCAACAGTGAAAGGCTATAAAGGAAAAGAGATGAATTCCAGAGTGGGCTGACGTGCTTATGCAAGACAGTTTTACACAATCAGACCTTTATACATGGAAACAAAGATCTGGCCTAGATGAAGCTACGGCCATATTGTAAGCAATAGTTAAAAATGTTTGTGCTGACTGTACCAAAATAATATGCCTTTCAAGGCAGGGGCCCTAATAAGGAACAGCAGCCAGCCCCATCAGGGAGTAAACAATAAGGGACAGCTCCCTGACCGCGAGGGCTGCCCTGAGGTAAACACAATAGGCTTTATAGAGCATTGCTAGATCCCGAAGCTGTGCAGCCTACCCTGGCCCTCACATAAATATTTTGGTGGTGAATATACTCTTAAAGAGACACTCAGGACAAGGGGTTTCACAGTAGGAGCCTCCATAATTGATTTTGTATTATTGTCTGCATCTGCAGGACTTTTGGAACTTAGCACATGCAGCTGTGTTATAAGAGCAAGTTCACCCACCACTCCTTCTTTGTTCCTTCCCTACTCCAACCTACTCTGCACCTATGCTGGTGCTCTGGGGCATCTAAACATCTTGCCAGTGTCAATAAAATGTGAGCCATGTCATATTGTTTAACAAGTGCTACAAAGACTGGTTGCTGCTTATGAAAAAAGTATGCTTGGAAAGGTGCTACTAAAATAATAGAAATGTGAATAAAGAAATAAAGAAATACCAAATTGTACGTAACTGAAGCACTCATTAGATCAGATAGATTAAAAGCAAACTGCAGCACTGCACTTTCCAAAGTCTTGGGGATCAATATTTGGGACCACAAAGGAATCTGGATCAGATGAGACTTGTTAGTAAAGAGATATGAACTAGAAGGAATTCAGACATAAGTAATAACAAACCACTATACTGTAAGTTGTATAAAAAGTATGTGTACATACATATTTGGAATGTATATGTGTCTATATCATAGTGTGTGTGTGACAGTATGTAAAAGCTGCAAGAACTGACAAATGAGAAAATCAAAACTGAAAATAACTAAGGCTGGGCTTTATAATGGAGTCCAAAAGTTGTCTGGCCCACAAGCCTCATTATAATGGGATTTGGGTGCGTAAGTCCCTGATGATCCTTAAAAAAATTCTCACTTAAATATGTATACTTTAGCTAAATGAAGTCTTAGTAAGTAAGAAGGGACATACTTTATGCACATATATATTTAAAGTCCAAGCTTGGGAGTTATTTAGGGAAGCCCAAAGACTACAGCTACGTCTTACATCTGAGAGAAATAAACTGATTTTTGGTAAAGGCTGAATATTTTGGGAAATACTCCCTCAAGTGAGGTCTAATATTTAATGTAGTAATAAAGTTAACATAGTAATAAAGTGAGGTCTAACAGTTAATGTCCTGTGACATCTACGTATCCGCTGGTCCTGTGAAATCTACGTGGAGCACATCACAGGCCACTGCCAGTACTCTGACCCCACCAGACCGACTGCCACAGGACCGGACCCAGAGGAGACCGCCCGAACCCCCCTCTGTACCTGATGGACTTCAAGAGGAATCTTCAGCAACAGACCACCCCACTCCACCTGAAGAGGACCTCCGCAATGAGACTCTATATGGACTGAGATGCTTTCAACAACCTACTTCCTCCACCATTGCGGACCATTTTATGGGTTTGTGTGTAACTATCTTCTTTCTCTCTCAGCGTTGTGAACCCCCTCCTCTACCCAACTCCTCCACCCCTGGGCTTAGTTGGCTAACACTGTATTTTCTGTAACCTAGTTGCATTCCCCTCCTCACCCCCATCCCTCTAATGTTAGTCCCTTGCTCGGGCGATTTGTATTTCCCTACTGGCTTTGTCATCTTTTTGGATTCACAATCCTAAACATCTACTAATAAAATTCAGTCTTGCAAAGAAAGTAGCAAAAGTGCCTTTGTTTACATATGTGAAACTAGACTGGACAATACACTTTGGAATATGCTCTGTGGAACAGTTCAGCAGTAGCAGCAGGGAGAAGGGCAAAATATTTTAATAGTTCTGTCCTGCTTCTAATCGCAACGGCTCTCTCTCCTTTGTCTCCTGTGCATCTTTCCCATTCTCTTCTTCAGACATTTATCATACCATTTGCTATGCTGAAACCACTGTTTCAGCTAAGTGAAGTGAATCTCCACATATATTTTTTATTTTTCCACATTTCTTTCCTATCTCATTCCTCCTGACCTAGGGCATGAAGACAGTTCAAAAATAAGATTGCAGTATTTCTCATGGACTTAATTTAATAAGGGAAGGTAATGGTCAGGCAATAACTTACCACTGGAGAGGGCAAAACTCACTTGGTGTTGGTGTAAATGACACATGAAGTACTGGGTATCAGGAAATCAGGGCCTACTTGGCGAAATATATGTTTTCCTACTTATGCTAATAACAATTTAAAATACAAAACAAAGTATTTTAAAAATCTATCTTACTGTGTTAACTAACTCTGTTTGTTTACTTGTTGCAATGTAGCAAATGCCAAACTTCAAGCAAGTAAGTAATCCAGGGTTGTGCAAAAGTAAAACACTTTGGTGAAAATATTTCGGTTTCATCTTCTTAGTCAAGTTCATTTTCTCGTTGTTCTGTACCAACACACTGCAAATTCTCAATGCAGTCAAAACTACTGGAGACATATCTATTGCTCCTGGATTGGTTTAGGAAAAGACTATCTGAGACAAATACTAAAATACTTATTTGTAATTCTTTTCTTAGCACATTGTCTTAATATGATGCACAAAGCTATATTAGTGTCCAGTACTTTGAACCTGCTCTGCTTCTTGATCCAAGAACTACATGACCAAAAAAGAGAAAATGAAAGAAATGTTTTCATCATTCCTCGCCAGAAAAATACAGTTGGTGAGCATAATGGGTTACAGAAAAGCAGTTCTCTTTCAGGAGCAAAAAGAAGCCAAAAGTAAAAAACAACTATTCATGAACTTAAATATTATTTGTGGAATACCTGTTGTTGATTTATTTAAAAATGAAGAGTATTACAGAATATGTTGTAGAGAATGGCACTGCACTGATAGGATGGTGGAATAGGTCAGGGGTCAGCAACCTACAGCCCGTGAGTAGGATCCACCCACAGAACTACTGAACTGGCCCACAGATATGGGACTTTGGTGGCATTCAGCAACGGGGGCTTCAGCTGTGGACACTTTCTCCATGCTACCACAGGGACATACCTACATCTGACCTAGGGTGGGTCATGTTGGCTGCAGCTGGAAAAGGTTGAATACCCCTGGATTAGATGATCTCACAGGTATTTTCCATGCAGAACTTCTAGGAATCTCTGATTCATTGGAATGGTAATAACCCTGGAAGCTGTTTCACCAGCTGAGAATACAGTGTGAAGTTCCAATATTTTGAAATAATTAAACCTTCCAAAGAGGAGAATTTTTTGAACCATGGTGTAATTTTCTAATGGGAATTTCACCTTTGTGTTCCATTTAATGGATAAATTAACAGGAAAGAGAACCAAGCTGCACTGATTAGTATCTCATTAATCCTGGAGACGATATTCTATAATTTGCTGTTCACACTAGACTTACTGCTGTCATCTTGCAAGAGGATACTGAAGGCACATAGCATGGACTGTGCCCTCATTCACACCCCAAGGAAAGATACTCGATAGCTTAGAAAAATCTCTTAAGGCACAGGTTCATTTAAATTAGTATAATTGATAATGCATGTGTGTAAAACAGCAGACAGAGGACACATAACCCTAAACTAGGGTAATTTCACCTAATCCAGTAGATAATTACCCCAGAAAGAATCTGGGGTAGGATGACACCAGTATAATTTACATCAATTTAGGTTTCTTCTGTCTGTGTCTACCCAAGGGTAGACATATGCAACAGGCAAGCATTCTGTTACCTGCTTTCCCGCTATCTAGTAGTGAGATGCCATAATAGCTGTCTACTGTGTAAACTCCCTTGGGATAGCTGCACATCTGTCCATTCCTGATGTAAATTGTACTAGGATATGTGTTCATCTGGTCAAATAATCTGTCTCTCTAAATATTTTGTTGTGTCTCTCTTCTAATGTAAACTCTCCTGGACAGTCATTTCTGTTATAATCTGGTCATGTATAGTGCCAAATACAACAGCAACATTTAAATAATAAAATACTGTAGTATAAAACCAAAGGTGCTACTATACTGTACTATATAATGTAGTATAAACACCAGTGCTACTATACTGAATTCAGAGGAGTTGGACCAAAAGAGAATTTGTCTTGAGGACTTTGAAAGAATGGAAAAAAGTATTAACATATTTAATAGCCTAATAGAGGCTATTTAATATGTTGAATAGCCTAACATATTCAATAGCCTCTCTATTATAGCCTAATAGAGAGTTTAAGATGATAGATGTAACAGGAATTTATCTGAAAGCAAGTTTCCTTCAGAATGGAAAGAAGAGCTGTGGAAAGGAAACTTCTCTTTGCCAGAGTTGTGATGAGTATGCTTGATCTTTTTCTTCACTGACTGGGAGCCTTTTCCAAGCAGCCGTAAATGCAACCATCTATAAATATCCTGTTACCCCGTGCTCTTTTGTGCAGTTAGGTGCATGTAACTCCATCCAGCCCTGCTAGCTTTTACAGCAGATTTCA
>NW_017728994.1:16057826-16060215 GCF_001723915.1 Gavialis gangeticus | reverse complement strand
ACTGACTGGGAGCCTTTTCCAAGCAGCCGTAAATGCAACCATCTATAAATATCCTGTTACCCCGTGCTCTTTTGTGCAGTTAGGTGCATGTAACTCCATCCAGCCCTGCTAGCTTTTACAGCAGATTTCACAGACTTGCAGAGTCTTTGCCAAAGTTGTCTATGAGTTTGAAGCAAAACATTTCATTGTGTACCTAAGCAATCTTCTGTGTTTATGATGATCTAGAAGGAGTCTGAATTATTCAGTGGGATAGATGCAGGCTATGTCACTGAGGAAAGTGTCTTTACAGAATGTAACATGACATCATGGACGCACACAAACATTCTCAAGGCCATTTAAAACTTTGTTTTTAGATGAAGCTTTGCTAGACAAAGGCAAAAGAGAGTACAGGCAGATGAACTATGAAATTTCTAAACACACACCATAAATAAGTGGCCTGTTCTTTCTTTTCCCTGTTAATCCAGATCAAGGGACAGTGAGTGCTTCTTGATCAAAGATCTTCAGTTACATCAAACATGTAATAGATAGAGGCAGTAGCTTATTTTTTTTCTTATAAACCTTGCCAAGAGGCTCTGGGCATTTGAGTATAAACACCATCCCAGGCAATCTGAGGCACACACTTCTCTAGGGTAATGACTCAAGGAATTTGGCCCAGCTCTGACAGGGGTTAGTCATAAGGCTGCCACCCACCATTTTAATCTGGGCTGAATTGCTTCCCTCTTCTAATCCTATTTGATAATGGCCAGAATCCAAAAGGTTCAGATAAACGCCCTCAAGTTTGGATTTCTGTCTAAACCTCCTAAGCCTGCAAAAGTGAGCTGACATGTCCAGATGATGGACTCTCTCTTTAGATTTTTAGTGCTTGCTGCTATCTGCTTAGGATGGAAATACCATGATAATAACTTTTTCTGTAGTACTCAGTGCATCTGCTTCCTGTCCCAGCTGGAATTAGGAATGACACAGGTGATTAACATGAAACAAGATGAGGCAAAGCCAAGTATCCAAGTATCCAAACTTTTTTAGATGTCAATAAAAGGTCAGTTGGAATTTGATTCAGAGAGATCTGGGGAAATGCTTCCATTTTACCAGATTCAAACTAGTCTCAATTTGGATTATGACAAAAGCCCATCCAGCAAAATAATTTATCACACCAGCTCTTTGAGGAAGAGAAAACCACTTTTAATGAGACCAAAGTCACCAGAAATCCTAAATGAGACAGGGCCCTCTCCAAACACCAGACTAAAACAAAACTTTAAGAGTCACCCTTAGCTTTGCAGATGTCTACAAAGGCTCTTAGCACTTAAATGAACTCCGTACTATGAACCCCACCAAAACAACTACACTTGCTGCTGTGGAAAAAGTTTGACCCCATATCTGTCTATTGTGAAGGCAAGCTTATACATCCATTCTACAGACTGGATATAGTTTAAAGTTTACTCTCAGAAAAGAAAGTTCACTGTTACAAAGCCACAAAGCCAGGCAGTCCTTTCTCCATTAGGTTCCCTTCTGCATCTTACCACTGATGGCTCTGGCTGTCAATGCCATGAAAGTAAGACTGCACTTCCCTAGGAGATAAACCTACTGAGAACACCATCACTTAAAATAAAGGAGAAAAGAATATAGGGGAAATTACTGCTTTTGAAAGCATATATAGCAGCATTAAAAATGCACTCACTTGAAGGAAAAGGAAGGGCTGTTCTGCAGAGGGACAGCGTGAAGAGACAGAGTTTGTCCCAGGACAACACCATTTACCCCGAGGGCGAGTGAAGCTGCTTTGGAGGTAGCCCTCTTGGAAGTGGGAAGGGTGATATAACCCCAGCAGGGTTTGAAGGAGAGACATTAGCAAAAGCCTGGGAAGAGTCCTGGCCTGGGCTTGGTTAAAAGAGGGGAGAGGCTTGGCTAAAAGAGGGGAGCAGTTTTCCCGGGGAGGAAAACAAAGGAGATAAACCAGGGAAAAGACCTCCCCATGGCTGCCCCTCCTAGAGCCCCTGGCAGAGCCCTGTAGAAGTAGCAGGAGAGGCTGAAGCGAGAGTGCTGCACTGTGTCCTTCTCCCTCCTTTCCTCCTTGGAGCCCTGCTGGGGCAGAAAAAGAGAGGAGCTGTCTGTGAGGAGACTCTGAGCCTGGGAAGACCCTCCTGCAAGCCCCTGTGTGGCTGAGTGAGCACAGCAGGGGAGGGGGACACGGGACCAAGGGGAGACTGCTGGAGACTGCCCTGGCTCCCCCTCCCCCTGCAAAAAGGCCCCTGGGAGGCGCAGGCTCAGGGGGGTGGAGGGAACGCTGGGCTAGAGGGGCAGAGACTGCTCCAGCCACCAGAAGCCCCAGGTCAGGCAGGGCCCAGGGGCTGCCTTTGCCAAGTGCTATGAGGCTGTGCTGGGCAGGGGAAACTAC
>NW_017728994.1:16040015-16057815 GCF_001723915.1 Gavialis gangeticus | reverse complement strand
GCCAAGTGCTATGAGGCTGTGCTGGGCAGGGGAAACTACTACAACCCACAGCCTAGACACTGCTTCCTGCTGAGCCAGGGAAGGGATCTGAGCAGGACTCAGCTGTCTTGCAGGGACCACAGGGGAGGAGCCTTCTCCTGCTGCACTGAGACCCCTGGAGCTCTGCAAGGGACACCAGCAGCAGGGACCACCCACAGCTCCTGTGCCAGGGACACAGACACAGCCCTGCTCTCTGAGACACCCAGCCAGGGGCAGTGCACACAGTACACAGTGTACAAGTTGTAGACTGTGTAAATAAGTTCTTGATGGTTTATTAGTTGGAGTATCAATGTATTTATTTATTGGTTCCTTATTTATTATGGGTAATTTGTATACCTTCCCCTACTATAACGTGTATCCAAGAAGCACTAACCCTTAAGCCACCATCACCAGGTCATGCAGTGTAATATTTATTTTATTGCATTGGTTATATATTACCTTGTAAATAATTAAATCCTGTAAATATTTTTAGAACAGTCTGCAAGGTTGATTGTAAGGGGAGGCTCTTCGCTTGGGGACCCTGCAGCAGCTACTGGGTACTCCAGGATCCCACTACTCAGGTGAGGGTGCAGGTAGTGTTGCATCCAGGGTTACACATATAATACTTGCATAGAGTCTGACAAAACGAATCTGTATTGTGTGAACTATTGATCATGACTGTGCCAGCATACTTGCTTTTTCCAATCTTTAACTCCCTCTTGGGAAGCAGAACAAAATAATGACTGTTTGGCATGCATCACCAGGGACCAGCATGAAGTAATGAAACTTCCCCCCCGTGGTGATGTTCTTAAAGCACGCAGTTCTTACATTTAACAAATTGTTCCTTTATTTAAGGGTTATATCACAGAAACCAGAGCCTAAGGTTAACTTCAGCTTGCTACAAAATGGATGTTTTTACACAACGGTGCAATGTAAAGATACAAGACTTTATTTTAAATGAATTACCTTGGGTGCTGAAAACAGTGCAGTGACAGCAAGCCTGAGAAGCAGGGCAAAATAATCCACACTCAGCGCTGTGCTGTTGTGGTTAGACTACACAGACAGGGGGAGGGGGTGAAAGGCTGAGCTCTTCAATGAGTTTTTTGCCTCAGTGTTTCTGAACAAGGGTCAAGACAAGTCTCCTAATGGGTTCTTAGATGGGCATCAGAGGGACACCAGCCTACCACTGTTGACACTGATGTGGTGCAGAGTCACTTGGATGGACTGGATGTGTTCAAGTCAGCAGGCCCGGATAAGCTGCATCTGAGAGTACTGAAGGAATTGGCTGATGTCATAGCAGAACCACTGGTACGGGTGTTTGAGCACTCATGGCACTCAGGTCAGGTCCCAGAGGACTTGAAATCATTAGCAAAGCTAACTGCACTGTATCATGTATCAGCAGATGCATGACCAATAGAACCAAGGAGGTGATACTTCCCCTCTATGCGGCACTGGTCAGACTGCAGTTGGAGTACTGCGTACAGTTTTGGGCACCATACTTTAAGAAGGATGTGGATAGCTCAAGAGGGTCCAGAGGGGCCACTCGTATGGTTAAGGATTTGCAGGCCAAGCCCTAGGAGGAGAGACTAAGGGACCTGGATCTCTTCAGCTTCCGCAAGAGAAGGCTGAGAAGTGAACTTGTGTCCACCTACAAATTCATTAGGGGGACACAGCAAGGAACTGAAGATGCTCTGTTCACCAGAGTGCCTCTTGGGGTAACAAAGAACAATGGTCACCAACTGACAGAGGGCAGATTTAGGTTAGATATCAGAAAGAACTTCTTCACAGTAAGGATGTCCAGAATTTGGAATAGGCTTCCAAGGGAGGTGGTGCTCTCCTCTACCTTGGGGGTCTTTAAAAGAAGGCTGGATAGGCATCTACCTGGGGTTATCTGACCCCAGCACTCTTTCCTGCCCAGGGCAGGGGGTTGGACTTGATTATCTGTTGAGGTCCCTTCCAACCCTAGCATCTATGAATCTACTACTGGTACACAACATAGCTAACTTAAAGGGAGGTCAAGTACCTCTGCCCTAAACTGCAGTCTATAGTGTAGATCATATACTATGTCCATTCCCATCACTGAAGTTCAACTTATTAGTGCACACTCTACATGAAGTAGTAAATATTTTGCAGATCTGGTCCATCAAAGTTTGCCCTCCACCCACGGTTTGCTACTGGCGATGGGTGCATCGAGCCCAGATTGCAGTCTGCAAAATACACTAATCTGGAGTGCACACTGGTTTCCAAGGCACAAGCAAGAGTCTTTCCGGATCTTTTCTTCCCTCACTCCCTTAGAGCAATGCATTTTTATGCCACCATTATTTAGTTCCTGCCCTGCGGCTCTCTCTCTTAAAACTTTGATTTTACTTTATGCTTATGGGGATTGATTTTGCTCCCAGTTAAGTGAATAGCAAAACACCCACTGATTCCAGTGCAGCAGGACTAGCCTGTAGTGGGATTCCATCATCATGGTAGTAACAGAAAGTCAATGAATTTTAAAAATGTTGAGGTGCAAATACAGGCTGGATAGAGACAAAATATGAGCAATCACATGAGTCTTGCAGTCCTCAGTGAAGATCAAAGACGTCTGCATAACTTGCTTTTCCCATTAGTTTTATTTTCACATGGCTCTGCTCCTTCAGGTTCCAGGCACGACTAAAAGCTGTAGTGCCAAAATACCATGAAAAAGGCTGCTCCTGCAAAATTTCTGGCTTTACCAGATGGAGGAAAATCTCATGAAAGAATCTACTCGTGTTTTCTTTCCAGCCCTGCTTGGCAAGGCAAAAAGGTAGACTGAGGTTCCATTTGGAAGTTCTGAACCTTATTTGAACTTTTCTTTAGTTCTCCATAATTCCTGTAAATATTTAGAACTCTGTGAATCTCTGTTATGTCAGCTGTGTTGTTCTTTCTATTGTCTCATAAAAATCATAAAACTTATAAAACCCAGGGATGATGAAGTTATTATCAATCTACTAGTTCAAAATTAGCATAATCTATAATATGTTAGTAATAGAGGTTCAAACAAATATAGAGTCCCATTGTGCCAGGTGCTATATAAATGTGTCATAAAAGAAACTTCCAGCCTGGAACAATTTACAGTTTAACCAGAAAAGGGGTGAGGGAGAGCTTTCCATCTATAACATATGATGAAAGCTAGGTTATGTGATTTGCCAAAGGTCACACAGGAAGTTAGTGGCAGAGCCACAAATTAACATAATCTCCTGAGTTCAGGTCTAATGCTTTAACTTCAAGACCATCGTCCTCTTTCTCAAAGAAGCCACATATGGGGAGATGCCGATTTGAAAACTGAAACATTTTTTTAAAAAACAGCTTCTGAAGGAGCTGGTTGGGACTGAGTCCAGCTCATTTCAGCAGCAAAAACTTGCCGCTCTCCAGTTCTGTGCTGCGGGCAGCAAACAGAGTCCATCCAAAAGTGACAGTTTTAGCGCTTAGGAGAACTCAAAAACTTAATTTTCAAGCCTACAGGTGCACCTAACCTGATGGAAGAAAAAGGTGGATTTTATTTCCTCTGCTTTATAATTTTCTTGCATTGCAAATTTTTATTGGAGCTGCTGAAAAAAAGTAAAGAAAAAGAACAGTTTGCTGACTCAGTGTGGCTCCCACATAAGCCAGTTTTTCCCATACTTCTGTGGTTGAGGACAGGAATTTGTCTATAACTTCATTGTCAATTACTGAAAGCCATGTTGTTTTGTTCCTTTTAGAAATTGCTATAATAAACTGTTGTAATCCAATTGAAATAGTAATGTGAGTCCCATTAAAGGCTCACTTCTTTCAGAGTTTTCAAGGCAATAAACAAAGTTGACTACTTGGAGTGAACTACAGAAATACAGTCCAGTCAATCTTTACGTTAATCAAACACAAGAAGTCCATGCTGTTTCCAGTATATATTTTATAGCTAAGACTTACAGCCAGTGGCAACATGGTAGGCTGAAGTTCCTTGGGTGCTGGTATTTACCAAGGAGGACATGGCTACAGTTTTGAAAAACATGAGCTCCCTAGGGAGGACTTGTGGGGCACTGCACTGCCTCAGGGGGAATTCATAGAGCCAAGGAATATATTTCTGACAGCACTAGAAAGATGCCCCATGCAAAGTCCATTAGTCAGAACAAACACAGCTCTGTTTTGCATGATGTGAGTAGATTCTAAGGGCACATTACTGCCTTTTCGTAAAAAAGGGTGCTCTTTGTGATAGAAATTCCTTAGCATACTGCATACTACAGCTAAATCAGAGACCCTCCCCCACACACAATATTTCTGTTGTGTTACTATGGCTAATGTGTGACACTGCAAGAGACAAAAGCTGATGGGACACAATTGGGACTATCTTCACTAAACAGTAAGTGGGATTATCTTCTTTAAGGTTATTATTATTACTCTCTCATAACTCATACAGTGGAACCCAACTGTCTGGCCTTTGCTATTTGAAGGGTGTTTAGAGAGTTAGTGAGCCAGCAGAGGCAAAGAGTTCTATAGTGCGGCCTTCAGAAGGACAGAAGAATAGAAGTGGATCCAAGAATCTAACAGTTTGCCCTGATCCAAGCATTCAGATAAAACCTGGCTAGTGCATCTTGTGTAGATTACAATCCAAAACATCTGAGTTCAGCCTCTTAGACTTCCTAAGGCATCTTGAGCAAGTTTTTACTTTATGTTTGTCTGAGTTTCTTTTATGTAAAATAGCAATCTTTTCTCCTACCCCTTCCCTGTTTCATCCCATTAGATTATAAATTCTTTGGAGCCAGGACAGCCTGTTACTATACGTGCATGGACCACATTTAGCATAATGGATCCCAAACTGATATTCAGACTCTTAAGGGCTACTATAAGATAGTCCCAAACAAACAATAATAATAATAATACACTTCCCAAGCAGTACTTCTGCATCAAGTTGGAGTCTGCCTGCAACTCGGTACAACTTGGGTATAATCCTTTGACTCCTTAAGTTTGCCATTGCATCTCTCAAAGTATTCTTGTACTTTTGATGTGATTCTCCTGAAAAAAATGAAACCTTCCTCCAGCATACAAGATTTGACTTTTTATGGATTAGATAGCAAAGACTTGTGTCTTCCCAATGTATTTTCTCCCCTGGGTTTCATTCTTGCTACCAAATGACAGAGTTGGATGCTAGAGGTAACATATTGCTGAACTAGCATGGCTTTGAGAGACTGGTAATGTGCCTGTCACATACTTATTTGTGAAGCAAGTAAGTTACCTTTTCAACTAGTTTCATAACTGAAGTTTATCCAATGCTAAACCAACCAATTCCTCTTGCCACCCACTAACTGACAGAGCTGCTGTTGTATTCTGCTATCACTTCAGATCAATGTGAAGATAGTGCATTTCAAAAGTACCTCCTACAAGGATATGGCAGCATCAGTCCTTCAACCTCCAGAAATGCAACATAATATCAAGATGCACCACCAAAGACAAGAGTCATCCACCCAGGAATCATGTACAGGTAATTCAGCAATGACTATTTACCTGATAATGAGTGGATCACAAAAAGATTACGCCATAGATCACTCAAATCCAATAAATTCAGATAGATGCATTGGTACATACAGTATACTTTATTAGGCTTTAAAAATGCATAGGTTCCAAACTGATAGTTCTGGAGTCTAAAGCCCTTTCTTTAAGGGAGACAACAGATACTGCATTGGCCCTGACAGTTCAAGCTTCCCCTCAACATTTTTGCCACCATGCGCCATGGCTGGACGCTGCTTGTTTGGGACAAATATAGTGAACAGAATGATACTTATAAATGTGAAGGTAGTTCAATTGCTTTGTCGTTTTCCATTTTCAGTCTTTCTGATAACACTGTTGATAAGGTGTCAGTTACACTGATGATAGTGGCATTTCTGATGTAGACTTCCGTCCACAAGGAAATGGCCCAAGACCATTAACTTATTTAATACAGTCTGCCAGAGAGAGCTAACAGGCTTTCTTTCAATATAAAACAACAGCTATGTAATCTGAAATTCATATGTGCTGAGATTTTAAGTTTCGCACCATGGTACCTGCTGGCAGATAGGCCAAATCTGTACATAACTCAGTCTCAGCTGGCTAACTAGAGCAAAAGGAAGTTATCGGACTGTTAGGTCAGCAAACTGTAAGGAAGGTTACATCCCTTTTACATAACTCACTGCAGATGGCAGGAAACCCCCCTTTTACCCATAAATTTTTATTTCCTTTTTAAGGAAGTTTAGTCACCATCCTTTCCCCTCTCTCATCATTCCACATACCCCTCACAACCAAACACACACATTCACACTCATACATGTACACTCACACAGACACGGAGACACTCTCATTCTCTCTCTTTCCCTCTTCCCAACTTCTCCCTCCCTCCATTGTCTGTAGTGTTGTCTGTTTTCTTAATTTAGATTTTAACCACTTGGGCCTGTCACTGGAAATATAAACAGTCTGTGGCTGTAAGACAGTGCAGTTGGATATAAAATTCTGATGTCATATGGCTGTTACACCTTCTATTTACTTTAATCATGACAGATCCTAATCCTGTCAAAATCATGCAAGACTGATGAAAATGTGTGCTACACAAACAGTTATATTTTCTCTGGTTGGTTATTCCTTTTTAAGTAGAGTAAGGATGAACTGTATTCACTCTGTTTCTGTTGTTTAGGATAGTATGGAGTAACAAAATATGAAAATGTAATTAAGGTATGTTACTGTAATGAAAACCTAATTCCTATTTTCTCTTTTAAGACTCCATACACACCCCATCTGCAGTTACCAAACTGGGGATCCAAGCATACAGAATGCTCTAAATTGTCCTATGTGGATACTGATAACTTCAGTAATTCTCCATAATGCAACTAACTGGACTCATTCTAAAACACCCACCTCCAGAGCTCTCGTCATCCCTCATCTTACCAAACTGGCAGCAAAACACCTGTAAATGATGGGGGCTTTTAATGACAAAGTCTGATACCAGCAGGCCCCAGGCACTTTAAGGTCCTACTGATGTACTGACCAAGCAGTACATCAAAGAGACTCAGACCCCACTGGAACTCTGATTCCATTATGGACAGGTCATCAAGCAGGAAGTGGTGAAGATCTTACAGAGGAAATTGTTTTTGAGGGGGATCACCAAAAGGAGAGAAAGGGTCTGCAATCTGTGAAATGGACTGATACATATATTTAGCCTAGAAAGCAGAAACAGCTACTCCAGAATTGGAAAAAGTCAGCAGTAGGGAAGTAGGGTAAGGTCCAGTTCCACAGGACATTAGCATGTTATGCCAGGTGAGAGACCGGTTTACAAAGAGCTATGGAGATATTTTCGCCCATGAGGGCAAGTTACTTTCTTTTGATTTTTCTTGCTGTTGTTGTCCCTTGTTCATCTTTCTGTTCCTTTTAGAGATCTGCTACAGCTCCTCCTTCCAAGAAGCATAAAACTTGTCAGTCATTATGTCTACATGAGGTCATGTTACACACTATGCTCTACTGTCTGAGTACTCCTTGAGCAACTTAAACTGAGGAAGAAAAACAAAGCAAAGTAGTTATCCTTAACCTTACTAAGAGGAAGGAATACAAGGGACGATGGAGAGAATAATGGAGAAAGAGGGCTTACCCTGCAACTGCAGTGATGAAGTGTAGGGGGCTCAGACCATCAAGAGGAAGAGGAAGGAAGTCTAGCTTGTGAAGGAAAACAAAGCTATAAAGAGATAAAAGCATGGGCACCCACCCCATGTCTTCATCCCTCTTCAAACCTCTTCAAGTCCTTCCTAAGGAGCTGCTAAAAACAACCTGAACAAATAGGAATGTGGGCTCTTGAGAGCCCCCAGGATATAGAACACACTCAGCTTTTGAAAGCACAACCCAGAATGTACGCCCCAATTTGGTGCAGGATGGTAGTCCTCCAGAGAGGAAAGATTATGCAGAGATCAGAGAATTAGCTGCACCCAAATCACCTATGTAAATTCTTTCTGGATTGGACTCATATTCATTAAATCCCTCAAGTAAATTAGTCTGGTTCCTTTCTCTGCATCTTCTATATTTTTGTATCATTCTCTTCTACTTCTTTCCGTTATTTCTATGATGCAACAATGTTAGTCAACAGAGAAGCTGAGAAATGGAAGTAAGAATGAAAAGACGTAACATTTTCTTATATGGGGACTGGAGTCTTCTGTGGGTTGTAGGCAGAGCCACTGCCAGCATGACACGTCATCAAAGGAGAAGGGAGAGATAGCAGCTATGCGAGAGAACAAAACTGCATCCGCTTCTGGTGCCTGTAACTAAAACAGATGTTGATAAATATCTGTTTAGGAAAGAGCCATGAAAACCATTAAAGCACTAGAAAAACCTGTATCATGGTGTGATAAAAGATCTTAAAATAAGAGAAAATTGAGAGTGACTTACTCACAGATTTTAATTATCTATACTGCATACACAAATTTGATAACAGAAGGCTCTTTAATTTACATATTAAAGTCATAACAAGATGAAGTCACTGGAAGCTGAAACCAGAAAAATTTAGACATAAATGAGTTAAAAATCATGAACTGTTAAAAAAGATAAAAACCTTTAGCTGTGAGAATAATCCTGAAACAGCTCCTAAGGGTCAGAGTGGATTCCCCTGCACTGTAAATTTCAAATCAAGTTTGATTTTTATATATATTTTAAGATATGCTCTTGCTCAGCTCTGTTAGCAATATGGCTAGCTAGGGAAAGCCTTCCTACTTAATCCACAGTGAGGCTGCCGCCCCAAATTAGGCAAGTGTAAATCACAAATATGCAGAATAGATGGAGAAAGGTCGGAAAAGGAACGGAGCATTAGTTATTGACTGTTTCTAAAACAGTATGTGTGCTTGTACCTCCAGAAGCCTGCTTTTCAACCTTTGGTCTCAGTCAAGACAGAATGTATTATATTTACACCTTCAGTCTTGATTCAGAAAAGACCAAAAGGATGGCCCTTTTTAAAATTGTAAATACCTGTATTTAATGCAGCAGTATGTCAGAAAGCACAAGATTCAGGAGGTGGTTTACATAGCCAATACTCCTACTGATATAAAATGAGCAGATTAGCTGTACAATTTTGTATGATGCTTCCTTCACAGGAATAGCACCAAAACTATATTTATGCAGCATCTTTCACCTGGGATCTCGAAACACTTCATAAGCTGCATACATATAGCAGCTTTTGCTTAGAGTCATCTGGAGGAGGGTGGTTATCAGTAATGGCTAACTACAGGGACAAAGCACTGTGTTTGCTAGGGCTCCCAACTAAAATGGAACCACCTGAGTTTTTCTCTTTGTCATGCAAACAACTAACATAGAGCATATATCCTTCCAGGGTGCAACACTTTTGACTTGAGCATAACCATGTCTATTTATACCATCAAAATGAACTGGTCTTGTGTGGTTTGTCAGTCACCTGTTTCAATGCTGAGAAGAGTATATATAAAAAACTAGGGAGAGCTTCTGAGGTAAAAAATTGGGGAGGGGGAGGTGGGGAGGGAAGCAGAAGCAGCTGGTTGGGGAAAGGCAGAATTTGAAAATCCACCCCCTGTGATTCCATTTAAAAATGAAGAACTAGTTGAAACTGGCTGCTTGCAGCATCAAAATTGTAATATAAGGGTTGTTTCTTTTTAAAGAGCTTAATAGACAGGAAGTAGGGTTGCCAACTCTGTTTGAATCTATTCTGGGAGGTTTCCAGAAAGCCAACGTGCCTGCGACACAACGTGAATGTGCCCACATGCTTGTCTATATCAGTTATGGATTACAGTGTGTAGACTTCACATCAGGAAGGCAAATGCACATTACTATTACATTTTAAAAACACACTGGAGTACTGTATAAATTGGATTCAACATTTAGGATTTATTTTAATTAATGCCCTATCATTTATCTCCCAGTTGACTCTCAGCAGTCTCCTGGAGATTCATATCTAATTTCTGGAGACTCCAAGGCAATCCTGGATGGCTGGAAACCCTAACAGGAAGGCTGTTAAAATGCAAACCCCAGTGCTGTGGTTATGACTTAAAATTTAAAACTAAGTTTTGGTTTTGGTTTCTTTTCCATTTATTTCTCTCTGCTGGCCCCTTTCCTGTTCACAAGGGGCAGAGAAAGTAGAATGTATAGGTGCCCAGCTTCCCCTCAGGAAAGTATCTTTACCCACTATTTATTTCCTCTTGTTTTACCTAACTTATCAGGAGCTTCTTTCAAAAGATCTAAGATTCACTCACTGCCTTGAAATATTCCCATATCGGCTACTTATGCTGACTGAATTGTGTCAATTCAGTGGTTTCACCTGGAGACCCTTTTACTCATCGTAAGTCCTGGTTCATCCATCAGATATGGGGTATACCTACACCATGTAGGGGTAGCGTGTTCTAGCCTTACTCATTTGCTTCTCCTACTCACATATTCCAAACCTGGAAGCAGTGGGTGAGGCTGTTCCATTGGTTTCCCCAGCAGCCATTTTCTAGCAAGTTAGAAGTCTGGAGAGTAGCAGCAGAGAGATGCTCTGGAGGGCCAGACCAAACTATTTTCCAGGTTTGGAGTGTGTGAGCAGAAATGGGTATGCAAGGCATGCAGAGAACAGCCCAACAGGCTGTTGCCATGCAGCCGAAATACTTTGAGAAATGATTTACAGGCTTTTTCTTTCTGATTCTGCGAGACACTTAGCATCTGCATATGTTTTGTACCCAGGGGTATCAGTCAACAAACCTAGATCCTACAGTTAGTGACATTTATTACTAAGACACAGACATTATGACACAAGCCAGAACCAGCACATGCTAGAACCAGAACTTCCTAGCAGATATGGAAACCATTTTTGCCTCATAAAATTGATATAAAACAATCGTTGCCTCAAAAAATTAGTGTAACTGTCTGTATCTACATGAGAAGCTGACTGAGCAGTAGCCCATGACTACCACACAGTAGCATCATGTAGCAGAAAGAATGACACAAGGCTACTGTGCAGTAGTCCCTAGCTACCGCGCAGTCAGCATCACAAAAAAGCCATTCAGACCGCTACACAAGTGTTTATACAAGTACTTAATGACTGTGCAGTAACAACTGTGCAATCGGCATTTTGTATAGGCACACCAACTGAAATTACTCTTCTTGGGTCAAGTTTGAATAGCTAACTGAAACAACTGTTTGAGTAGTACTCAAACGATACTTTTTGAGTCCTGTAGTATTGTTGAGCATAACTAGTACTTGAGGCAAAATTGTCTCAGATTCTGACCCATGGGCCAGGTAAAGTTGTCCAATTTCACAGGAACAAAGGCAGGCAGAACAGTATCTGCTTAGGGCTTTTTGGAACTAATCATCAGGTCATCTGGTAATGTCCTTCCATTCTTCCTTACAAATGCCTTGGGAAAAGCTGTTTAAGAAGAGCTTGAACTAATAAGAGAGTGGCTTTTGTTTTCTTGATGGGCTGATAAGCTTTTGTGTTCTGATAAGCTCCCTGCTGGCTGCTGGCTTGTTTCAAAGGCTGCAATCTGACAGTGTTCAAGATGGGACAGAGAGAGGTGTGAGAAATGACCTGGTTTGCAGTGCATGAGACCTGTGAGTGCCATCAGTTTGGTGCAGACAGTATGAAGAAGCAGGGAGAGGGACACTGAAAAGCTCAGTATCATCAACAGATGCATGCACTCCACACAAGCAGTCCTCCCTTCCACCCCACCTTTGCCTCAGAGTGCTAGCCAGGGGCTGGGGACTGTAACACTCCTGCCCCTTGAGCAGCAAGTAGGGGGAAAAGCCTGGTGAGGGCTGCTTCCTCCTTTCCCTCCAGGTACACCCTGGCTGGGAACTATGCAGGCCAGGGTGGGGGTTTAAACCTCTCTGTAATCATAGTGTCCTGCTGAGGCCTGGCCACCCCCCGCCAGGTCAGCATTGTGGAAGGGAAGGAAGTGCTGCTCTAGCACCCCCCAGCTTCTAGCCTGAGGCATGTGCCTGCATTTCCTGAATCAAAAGTGAATGTTTATCCACTTGCAAATTAGTTCAATCTCTGCAAGTTAGACTAACCTGAAAAGATTGAATCAATTTAAGCTCAGGCTTTTTGAATGCCTATCCCTAGCCTTGTGTTAAAGAATGTATTCTGTAGAGGTGATGGCTTGACAGTGAAGAATGAATTATGGCTGTTGGAGACATGAATGATTAGTGCCTCCTGTGACTGGGGGGGGCACCATGGCAGGGGATGGGGACCGCCCGCAGCCACCATCAGCAATGTCGGCAGTGGGGGAGGGTGGAGCGTGGCAAGTGGCAGGTGGTGAGTGGGGACCGCCTGCAGCTGCCATCCACACTGTCAATGGCAGCGAGCAAAAACCACCTGTAGCCACCGGTGGCTGCATTGGCAGCAAGGTGGGGGGCGGCGACCACCCACAGAAGCGGGTGCTGGCTTTGAGGGCGGCCAATCTCAGGAGGGGCATGTACCCCACTGTTCCCCCTCTATGCATTGCCTATGGTTGGAGATGAGGGGAGAAAAAAAATGTAAGTGAAAACAGTTAAACAATATAAAACTGGAAGAAGATTCAGTCTGGGAAATGTACCACACCTAAGTGCAGGGGTATCAGAGTTGGTTCCTTCAAAGTTTATGCAATTTCTCACAATACTGTTTTTTCTATGTCCTTTTATTTCCATTTTCTGTCTAAAGTCTAGACCAATCCACCTCAGCTCCTGTAACAGTAAAATTCAGTAGAGGCTGTATAAGATTTTGGAAAGCAGATATTCTGGATCAAGGGCAGAGATGTTTACAAGAAAAACTGGATAAAGAAATGGCATCTTGAAAAAGAAAAAACTGACAGGAGGAGGAAGAGAATAAGGAAGGAGTTGTGAAAGAGCATTACGTGACCATGAATGAGAGTGCATGTAGAGAGCAGGGGGTGGAGAGTCAGGGTAAGTAAGGGACTAGAAAAGCTTGCAGTATGTGCTACAGATTCTTAGAGGACAAGTGAGTGCAAGCTGAGAGCAGCTTTCCTAAGGTTGGCAGGCTGAACTCAATTAGGGCTAGGCCCAACCCCCCAATGAAATCAATGGCATTCTTTCCACTGACTTAAATGGGAATTGGGTAGGACCCTTAACGAGGTAACCTTTGGAGAATGCTATATGCTGCCCTCTCCACATCTTCTGGCTTCAGGAACACATATTGCTTACACCAGTTGGGAAGCTTCAGGCAGCAGCTGTTTTCCCTCAGCATCTCCTATCCCCATTCCTCATATTTCCCAGACTCTTATCTCCACAGCTTCTGGTCTTGACCCTTGTCAACCACCAAATGTATTAGGGGTTTCAGGGGAGGAGATTTGGGGCAGAAAAAGAAAACAGTTCAAGAAGTGTTTGGAAGAGATCTTCACATGAGATAATACAAGGGAATGTGTTAAAATTCATGGGAGTAAAGCATTCCAGAAATAAAGATGAGACGCTGCCCCTCTGTCTCTAGATCTGTCACTTAAGGAGTTCCACAAAGATAAATGCTCTCTCTGGTTTTATTCAACATCTATGTGCAGTCCTTGAGCAAATGGACAATGAAATGGACAAGAAATGAGCAGATATAGATGCACATAGCTCTACCAACTCACCACCAAATATCACTACCAAAATAGCTCCATCTTCAGAAGAGATCAAATCATGGTTGAAGTTGAAGCAGACATTATGCTGATGGATAGGGCAAATCACTTTGAGAGTCTGCTGTTTCCTTTGGTTGAAGGCAGACATGCACAATTAGGCAGTTTAGTCCATACTTTAAGAGAGTTTCTGGATTCTTTGTCCATACTATAAGCTCTTATGCAGCAGAATCCACAGGTAATGTGGAATGACTAAAAGGCTCCATTCCATTCTGGCAAAGAATGGCTTTAGTTATACACATCTTTATTATCTTCTGTCTGGACACATCTGGAATATAGCTGGGCCTGAAGCCTTCACCCCAACAAAACGCCGGGTACTACAGAACACTGCAGCACATTGTTTCAGCAACACCAGCTACTGTGAGAACATCGGATCTGTCCTCTGCTCTGCACACTGGCTTTGTGCAGCATAAGGAATCAAATTTAAGGTCTCAATCCTTTATTTTCTAGATTCTGAATGTCCTGAGTCCTGCATATCATGCTTTAACTATGGGACAAGGACTATGGTTTGCAGGTTGCCTATTTTTCACAGCTAAACTTTCTGTGCATGACAGACAAAGATTTTTCCAATTGTGGACTGGTACAAGATTGTGGGATGAACTCCTCTAGGAACTAAGGACTATCAAAGCCCTCAGCCATTTCCCTCCAAGTATAATGTACACTGCTATATTGAACTGTTAGGGAGGAAAAAACCTACAAAAAGGAAATATATACACTATGTACAAGTCTCCCTTAGCAAAGACTGTGAATAAACCACATGAAAGGTCTTAGTCAAATGTAATGAATGACATCGATATTCTCAGATACTGTCAGCAGTATAAAAACCTATATTAATTTTTTCATTACATCCATTACATTACATTCCTTTCATTTCAAAGAGTATTGCTCGGGCATCCATGGATGAAGTTAGGGAGGCCAAAGCGCAATTGAAGTTGCAGGTAGCAAGGGACATCAAGTGTAATAAAAAGGGTTTCTTTAGGTATGCCAGCAACAAGAGGACGACCAAGGAAAGTGCGGGTCCTTTACTAAATGGGGCTCTTTAGCCTGGAAAAGTGCAGGCTCAGGGGTGATCTGACGGCCACCTATAAGTTTCAGGGGTGACCACCAGGATCTGGGGGAACGTTTGTTCACCAGAGCGCCCCAAGGGATGACGAGGTCGAATGGTCATAAACTACTGCAAGACCATTTCAGGCTGGACATAAGGAAGAATTTCTTTACTGTCCAAGCCCCCAAGGTCTGGAACAGCCTGCCATCGGAGGTGGTTCAAGCACCTACATTGAACGCCTTCAAGAGCAAATTGGATGCTTATCTTGCTGGGATCCTATGACCCCAGCTGACTTCCTGCCCTTTGGGTGGGGAGCTGGACTCGATGATCTTCTGAGGTCCCTTCCAGCCCTAATGTCTATGAAATCTATGAAAGCTATAAATGGGGGAGGCAACCTAGTGACAGAGGATGCAGAAAAGGCTGAAGTGCTCAATGCCTTTTTCACCTCAGTCTTCACAGGTAAGGTCAAGTCCCAGACTACTGCACCTGGCAGCACAGTTTGGGGAGGAGGTAAGCAGCCAGCAGTGGCAAAAGAACAGGTTAGGGACTATTTAGAAAATCTGGATGTGTACAAGTCCATGGGGCTGGATGGGATGCACCTCATGGTGCTGAGGGAGTTGGCTGATGTGATTGCAGAGCTACTGAATATCATCCTTGAAAACTCATGGCAGTTGGGAGACGTTCTGGACAATTGGAAATGGGCAAATATAGTGTCCATCTTTAAGAAAGGGAAGAAGGAGGATCTAGGGATCTACAGACTGGTCAGCCTCACCTCAGTCCCTAGAAAAATCATGAGGCAGGTCCTCAAGGAATCCATTTCTAAGTACTTGGAGGAGAAGGAGGTGATTAGAAACAGTCAGCATGGATTCACCAAGGGCACATCATGCCTGACCAACCTGACTGCCTTCTATGACGAAATGACTGGCTCTGTGGATGTGGGGAGACCAGTGGATGTGATATACCCTGAGTGTGTATACATATGCTCTGGGAGTGGGGTAGGAGGGAACTTTAATTAGAGTGGCTCTGAGTGCCGCTCTAATTAAAGCGCCCAGAGTATCTTGTGCATCAGTATCCCTGTGCTTCAAAATGGCAGCAAGAGCACTTTCTCTAAAGCTTGTTGATACACAAGACACTGGAGGCTGGTACATGAGATGCCTGGAGCATCTTGTATATCAGCATCCCCATGCTTCAAAATGGCTGCAGGGGTACTTTATATAAAGCACATCAAACAAGCTTTAGATAAAGAACCCCTGCCACCATTTTGAAGCATGTGGACACTGATACACGAAATGCTGGAGGCTGCTAGAGAGCAGTAATTACCACGCTCCAGCAGACTCAATTAATCACTGTCAAAGTAATTATAGCATGTCAGAGCAACCTTGCTGCTCATGTATAGGCACCCCTTGACTTTATCAAGGTTTTGGATACAGTCTTCCACAACATTCTCACAAGCAAGCTACGGGTTGAATGAATGGATTATAAGGTGGATAGAAAACTGGCTGGATTATTGGGCTCAGAGGGCAGTAGTCAATGGCTTGATGTCTAGTTGGCAGCTGGTATTAAGTAGAGTGCCTCAAGGGTCAGTCCTGGGGCTGGTTCTGTTCAATATTTTCATTAACAACCTGGAAGATGAAATGGATTGCACGCTCAGCAAGTTTGCAGATGACACCAAGCTGGGGGGAATAGTAGATATGCTGGTGGGTAGGGATAAGATTCAGAGAGACCTTGACAAATTGGAGGATTGGGCCAAAAGAAATCTCATGAGGTTCAATAAGGACAAGTGCAAAATCCTACACATAGGATGGAACAATCCCATGCACCAGTACAGACTTGGGACCAACTGGCTAAGTAGCAGCTCAGCAGAAAAAGACCTGGGGGTTACACTGGACAATAAGCTGAATATGAGCCAACAGTGTGCCCTTGTTGTGAAGAAGTCTAACAGCATACTGGGCTGCATTGTTAGGATCTTTGCCAGCAGATCAAGGGAAGTGATTATTCCCCTCTGTTTGGCACTGGTCAGGAAACATACAGAGTACTGTGTCCAGTTTTGGGCCCCCCACTACAAGAAAGATGTGGACAAATTGCAGAGTCCAGCGGAGGGCAGTGAGAATGGTTAGGGAGCTGGGGCACATGACTTATGAGGGGAGGCTGAGGGAACTGGGGTTATTTAGTCTAGAGAAAAGAAGACTGAGGGGGGATTTAATAGCTGCCTTAAACTCCCTGCAGGGTGGTTCCAAAGAAGATTGTTCTCAGTTGTGGCAGATAACAGAACAAGGAGCAACGGTCTCAAGTTGCAGCAAGGGAAGTTTAGATTAGATCTTAGGAAAGAACTTTCTCAATTGGAGTGTAGTAAAGCGCTGGAATAAGTTACCCCAAGAGGTTGAGGAATCTCCATTCTTAGAGGTTTTAAGATCTGGCTAGATAAAGCCCCTGCCTTGAGTAGGGAGTTGGACTAGATGGCCTCCTGAGGTCCCTTCCAACCCTAATTTTCTATGATTTCTATTATTACTTCTTGAGTGTAAATGTACCAGCTTTCCCAAGTAAGTGTCTTTGTTTAGGAGGATTCTAAAGTGGAGCTTGATCTCAAATCATAGAATTTGAAATCATGGACTAAACTAAAAATAGCAGCCTTATGCCAAGTTTCCTCCTTATCTTGACCCAGATAGTAGTCAAAAGAAAGAAGGATATGGATTGCAGTTCTGCTGCAGTATGGATATACTCTGTTGGCAGAGCAGCCCCTTGGTGCTACAGGAATCCAGATGTGAGACTACTTTAAATTGTCCCAGTATCTAAACTGGCAACCAGTTGTCCCAGAGTACAGGAAGTGCAAAGACAGAATCAAGCATTTGGCATGTTTCTGCACCAAGCAGAACTCTGCTGAAACAAAAATCATGTGCAGTGTACCTGACAGGCCGCACATATGAAGACCTGTTGGTTAACATTCACATACAGATGTAGAAGTTTGCAAGTTCTTTTGAATGTTTTGATGCTCTGGAGGGCCCAAAGTAAAAAAAAATACAGGTGTCAGTTTCAGTTTTATAAATACTAAGTTTCTACTGTCACATGCTAAAAGGACATTTCCTTTGTATTACGAAAGTTTTTGTTCTCCTCCTTCCTGTTTTTCCCTATC
>NW_017728994.1:16032555-16039789 GCF_001723915.1 Gavialis gangeticus | reverse complement strand
CCCCCCCCCCCCCCCGCCAGTGGTAGTTTTAATTCTAGTACCCAACACCTGAGTTTTGGTATAAAATTTGCTGGACTTTCCTCACAGCTGTGATTATGATGTGATGAGTTTCAAACATTCTGGTGCATTCCAGGAATGAATAAGGGAGGTTATAAATCATGTTATTTGACTCAGGCAAAAGAGAAGGAGGAAAAAAGGCAAGCCGCCAATTTTATAGGGGTCCAATCTACATCATGTTGCTCCTTAATTTCTGACTCATAGTTGACATCTGTGGTGCTCACTGTAATTTTCTAGGACTCTGGCACCTACCATAACCTTTCACACTTCCCAGCTCTCCTTTCCTAAGAGAAATTTTGTATAAAAAAGGAAGGGATATACAATGTCTGTTTAGGGTTCAGACCATGAACTAAAAATATAACCATTTTGTTTCCCCTCTCCTGTCCATTACAAAGAAATCTTGATTTGCTATTAGCTCTACCTCTGCCTCTCTCTTCCAGCTGCTCCTGCTTCTTGAAAACTATTTACATACTACACTCTAAAGTTTCAGCTGTTCTAGGGATTTCTCTGGATTTTTTCAGTTGCCAAGAAACCTGATCCACCAGATGGGTGGGAGGGTTTATTGTTTTTTTGTCTGACATCTGGATTTCATTAGCAGACTCATGCGTACTGAATCAGGAATGGGAGCTCAGACCAGAGCTGATGGGAGTTAAAACTTTTTAGCACCAAAGAAACTTGCTTGTTCCCTCCCTACCTGCCCCAAGCCAGCAAACACACACAGATAATGGACCAAATTCATCTCAGGAACTGGCACAACTCCTTTTTATTTTCATGGAATCATATAAAAATATGTCTGGAAAGGTCCTTTGGAGGTCAGTAGTCTAAATCCTGGCTCAAGGCAGTATCATGCCTGTCTACACCATTCCAGACAAGTATGTTTTCTAACCTGCTTTTAAAAACTTTGAAGGAATGAGATTCTACAACCTCTCTAGGTAGCCTGTTCCAATACTTAGCCACCCTCATAGTTAAAAAGTTCTTCCTAATATCCATCCTAAATTTTCCTTGCTACAATTTAGGGCTGTTACTTCTCCTGTACCCTGAAGCCATGGAAAGGTGTCCACACAGCCTACTCTTGGATACAGTGCCTTGAGTTTGTTGTGGGTAGGTCTTGCTTGACCAATCTTATTTCCTTTTAAGACCAAGTGAACTATCACCTGGACAAGGGAGAAGAGATTGATGTCGTATATCTTGACTTTAAAAAAGCCTTTGATCTGGTATCCCATGATCACCTCTTGGCAAAACTAGCCAACTGCGGCCTTGGCTTCACCACGATCCGCTGGCTGGGGAATTGGCTCCATGGTCGGACCTAGAGGGTGGTGGTTGATGGAAGTCAATCATCGTGGTGCCCTGTGACCAGTGGGGTCCCTCAAGGCTCTGTGCTTGGGCCAACACTATTCAACATCTTCATTAATGATGTGGACATTGGTATCAGAAGCAGACTGGCCAAGTTCGCTGATGACACCAAGCTCTGGGGTAAAGCGTCCAGACCTGAGAATAGGAGGGCGATCCAGGCTGACTTGACAGGCTCAGGACATGGGAAGATGAGAACCTGATGGTGTTTAACACCGAAAAATACAAGGTTCTCCACCTTGGGAAGAAAAACCCTCAGTGTGCTTATAGGCTCAGCAGTGCTATGCTGGCTAGCACTACCGATGAAAAGGACTTGGGGTCAGGATTGACCACAAGATGAACATGAGCCTTCAGTGCGATGCTGTAGCTGGTAAAGCGAGCAAAACACTGGCTTGCATCCATAGATGCTTCTCAAGCAAATCCCAGGACGTAATTCTCTCATTGTACTCAGCCTTGGTGAGGCCGCAGCTGGAGTACTGCGTCCAGTTTTGGGCTCCACAATTCAAAAAGGATGTGGAGAAGCTTGAGAGAGTCCAGAGGAGAGCCACACGCATGATCAGAGGTCAGGAAAACAGACCTGATGATGAGAGGCTGAGAGCTATGGGACTCTTCAGCCTGGAAAAGCGCAGGTTCAGGGTTGATCTGATGGCCACCTAGAAGTTTATTAGGGGTGACCACCAGTATCTGGGGGAACGTTTGTTCACCAGAGCACCCCAAGGGATGACGAGGTCAAATGGTCATAAACTACTGCGAGACCATTTCAGGCTGGATATAAGGAAGAACTTCTTTACAGTCCAAGCCCCCAAGGTCTGGAACAGCCTGCCACCAGAGGTGGTTCAAGCACCTACACTGAACACCTTCAAGAGCAAATTGGATGTTTATCTTGCTGGGATCCTGTGACCCCTGCTGACTTCCTGCTTCTGGGGCAGGGGGCTGGACTCGATGATCTTCCAAGGTCCCTTCCAGCCCTAATGTCTATGAGTTGTTTCAAAAGAGGACTTTAAAAGGTTGTCGTTGTTGCTGATAAAGAACATTTGCAAGAGCTTCACATTGAGAATGACACCTTATGTGCTTGTAACAAAAATCTCCTGTCTTCTACGTAAATGGATTCAATATAGTATGAAGCTACCTGAAAAATTATATGTACAGTTCATTGTTCAGGAGCCTGATGTTATTGATACCAGTGAAAGGACAGACTAATGTAGTTAAAAGTTTAATGGGCAGCAACAGGGATGGCAGTATTAGAAGAGCCCTAGAAGTCATAGTATAACATTGCTAATCATCATCCGTTTATGTGATGCAATGCCAATAACAGCCCTCTATGCAGTCTTTCCTACTTGCTACATCTTATCCTTTCTGATAAGGTTGATCCTTATAGATGCATATTCATGCTGTCAAATCCTCCCCCCTCCATCCCCAAAACAAACATATCACTTTTGACCCTTATTCCAGTGCCAGGTTATTTACTAAAATATTCATGTTTTCTAAAGACTCCTGATAGTTGGGGTAACTGAAGGGGAGTGGTTCAAATGTATGTCTCTGGTTGGGCTACAGAGAGAAACAGGTTAGGAAAAAGAAGTTTACATTTGCATTTTAGAAGATGACACAGGTCTTGAATAAGAAAGGGCCCTGACAAATTACCGTGCTTGGCAGCGAACCCAGAAGTGGACCGGAAGTATTTCCGGTCCACTTCGGGGTCTGCCGGGGAGAATGCTGGGAGGCTCCCCCGTGTTTCCCCAGCTTAGAGATTGGTGGCAGGGGGACCCCGAGTGCCCCCCCAGACCCTGGAGGCACCAGTCGCCAAGCCAGGAGGGCGTGGGGGGGCCCCTGCACACTCTCCAGTGGACCCAGAAGTGGACTAAAAGTACTTCTGGTACATTTCCCAGTCTGATGCTGAGTGTGCTGGGGAACCCCCTGCACTCCTGTGGGATGCTCCATCTGCCTCAGCATTTCAGCATTCATGAGCCACCTGGTACCTTGAGGTATGTAGAAAAAACATTTAAAGCTGTGTCTATGTCCGAATCGTCAAATCTTTCCAAATCTCTCCAAATCGATTCAGAGGGTTCCAATTTGATTCAGAGAAATTAAAGGGTCTCCTGATTCGATTCGGAGATTCGGCCACTGAATCAGGCCAAATCTCTGCCAAATTGAATCAGGGACTGAAGCTTCACACAGCCCTAGTGTGTATGCGTGGCAGCTGTATTGAAGAAACTGAGAAACCCCAATGGTCTGCCACATGAAGATTATGTGTAACAACAACCCCAACAGGAAACTGAAAAATATTTACATACAGATTCCAAAAAGCTCAACGAATTTTTAAAATCTATAACCTGTTCTGTACATACAAGCTTAGCTACCACTGACATCAAACCATCTCTCATCTGGAATTAAGTGGCTGCTATATTATTACACGTGACAATTTTGAAGTGGAAAATACTGGGATTGATTCTCTGGTGTCCTGTGCATTGTGTAGCCATTTATAATAATGTAGAGTCAGCATAAAATTCTACAAACTGAAATTAGTTGCACTTTACACCAGTTTGTACTGAGGTAAAAGATGTCTGAGAATCAGTCAGTCCATTGTATCAGTCAATGGAGAATCAGTCAGAGGCTCTCGTGAGCCACTCTAATTAAAGCACCTGCAGCGTCTCATGTATCAGTATGCTCACTCTACAAAATAGCAGCACGGGCGCTTTAACTAAAACTTGTTGAGTGAGCTTTAGTTAAAGTGCCCCTGCTGCCATTCTGAAGCACAAAGACACTGATACATGAGATGCAGAGACTTTTGGACTGCGTTGGAGCACAATTAATCAAGTCTGCACTGACAGCACATTGGAGCAACCTCCCCGCACGTTTGTAAGCACCCTATTAGCTATTCAGAATTGCTTTCTCAAAGCCAAATGATGCTAACAGATGTGTTGTCACAGTTTTATAACCTGGCACTGAGTAAGGAGATCTAGATTCTTTTCCCAGCTGTTTCACTGGACAAATTAACTGGTTATTAAAAATCTTTCAGTGCCTCAGTTTACCTATCTGAAAAAAATGGGGATAATATACATAATTACTTCATAGGAGTGCTGGCTAGCTACACCATGAATGTTAGATGATATTTAGATGAGCGATAAATATTAGTATGTATTAACTCCAACTAATTGACAGATCTACTTGTAAATTCACAGGAAATTAAGTTGGTATTGAAAGGGTAGGTACTGTAAATTTATGGAAGGCATGATGTATGTTTCATATAAAACAAAGAAACTGAATTTCTGTCTTATGTGCAAAATGGAATCAGGACCACTGCCTCCATATCATAAGCAAAAATATGGCACAAATGAGGCAGTCACATTTTAATAATATTGGAGCATTAAGACTGGGCCCTGCATTAAAAAACCACATCAAAGCAAACACAATGGTTACTCTCCTAAAATTATTTCATTTGAACTGGTAAAAAGGTAAGTGTGGATGCGCTGACAGGTTTTCTGCTACATCAAGGAACCTTCAATTGACTGTAAGCCCTCTGCTGTAAAACACCATTAATTAAAAGTCATAATGTGTAACTTTTACATGGCAAGTAGCAAATTGTAGTTATAACAAAATACACTAATTCCAGGGGATAATGACCAGGGAAATGTTACATGTGTAAGGTGACTTAAGATTATAAATGATGAAGGTTAAATAAGCCCTTGAAGTTTTGTAATGTCACTGCCAAGAACTGGCACTTTATTCTCTGATGCATGTAATGACATCTAAAACAAGTTTAACTCTCAAGTCCCATCCCTGTAATTCAATATGGCTGACAGTTTTGTGAGCAAACCTAGACTATACAGTGCACTGTGCATGTAATCTTGCTACTCCATATAGCATCATCTGAAATATTTCTTCAGAATCATATTACATGATGCCTCTTGTACATGAGGTACAAGAGAGTGATACCTCTCTTTGAATACAGGTTTTACAACTACAGTTAAAGTGGCCATTATCCAAATCTATAGGGCTCTATTTACCTCTGACAGCACAATCCAGATAAGCTAGTGCAGCTTTCAGAGCATCCTCCTTTCAACATTTATTTAAAAATCCAATTAAACCAGTTACAGAGAAGGAGCCAACCCATACCACCCACATTTCCATATCACCTCAACTTCAGCAGTAGCTCCAGTTCACCTCAAAGAAAGTCATATGGTGGAAAGGAGGCACTGGGTGAGAAATAGAAATCCTGGTGACTTGCCACAGTGGGGAAAAAAGGAGCAAGGAAACTGAAGACAGAAGATAGTGAGGCAAAGGAAAGGAAGGGAGAAAACACTAAAGTAAGAGGGTTGGAGGGAAAGAATGGAGACAGCATGTTTCAAGAAGTGAGAAGGCAGAGAGTACATACCACAGGGAATGCCTAGAAAAAGGAAAAGAGAAAAAAGATGCTGGACAAAGATCTGGGTCTTGAAGGGGCTGAAGGGGAGAAAATGTGTGGTGCCCTTCCACCTTCCAAAAATGCATACTACCAGCTGTTGACCAGCTACTCTGTAAAACACTTATCCACCCTGATCCCAATCTCAAGCCATGCCTGGATTTTTTTTTTTATTTGTGGGTAGCACTGTTCAGGGACTTTCATCCTGTGAGACATTTGGAAATTAGATTATGTTCCCTAATCTAATTTCTGGGACAGAAATTCAAACTATGGATAATTTAAGTGGGAGAAAAAATTCCCCAAAATTTTGAATTTACAAACACCAAAACAAAGATGTGGACAACTTTGATAGAAATGAAAGAAATGCATGAAACAATTTCTTATGAAAAATTCAAAACTAAAAAGCAGTATTTACAGTATTTGCCTGAAAAGTAAGCTTGAATGTGTGACAAGCTAGCTAGCAGTGACCTAGCCCAGGGGTTTTAAAAGGGTAAAAGATGATTGGAGGACTTGGGATTCCCTTTCCTCCCCAATCAGGGCCCAGGGACTCACCCCTTCCCCACCCCCGTGTTCCCTGATTGGCCCCTTGGGTCACCTGGAGGGGGATAAAAGGGGCAGCGCGGCTGACGCAAGGGAGACTAGTGAGGGACCACAAGGAAGGAGCTTTAAAGACCTGGGCCAGTGGGCTGGGAGCAGCTACCCCAGAAGCACCTGAAGAAGTGGGACCTGCAGGCAGTAGCTGGACCCACAACAGTGTGGTATGCAGCCGGCAGGAGAGGCTCCCCAGCTCCAGCAAGGATCTGAGCAGTGACCTGAGAGGTTCCCAGGTCTGCTTCCAGTTTCTCCAATAAGAGGCCAGGCAGCTTGATGTGAGGCAGGGGCTCCAGAAAGGTCAAGACCTGTAGACTGCCATAATACCAGCACTGGTGGCTGTGTGGTAGAGCTCCTGCTTACCACATGGGAGACTCAAGTTCATGCCCTAGTTGGGGTGAGTGAAGTAACAGAGAAAAATCTTTGTAGTAGTGGAAAGGGGTCATTGTGTTCTCCCCTCCAGGTACCTTGTTATCTGACATTTTTGTGCCTTTTTATATTTTGCCAACCAGTATTGTTTGTTCTGTTGTTTGTGTTTTATATTTTGTTAACCGTGTCTTTTGTCAACTGGATGAATATGTCTATGATTGTAAGTGTCTAACCTTTGTTGAATCCTGCCCCCTCGGGGCATTGTAGTGTCCCCTATACCCCCTGGTTTACACTGGTTATGTTCCCAGTACTATTCTCTCATTAAAAGGTGTATGGTTAAGTCCCCATTGGTGGTCTGGCTCTGCTCTATAGGGGGAGAAAAGTCCCTACACCTCCCACAGAGCTTGTGCACCTTCTCTGATCCCTTCAATTGGAGAGGGGATGCCTCTTGGAGTACCACCCGGGTTA
>NW_017728994.1:16007067-16027555 GCF_001723915.1 Gavialis gangeticus | reverse complement strand
TTACAGTATTTGCCTGAAAAGTAAGCTTGAATGTGTGACAAGCTAGCTAGCAGTGACCTAGCCCAGGGGTTTTAAAAGGGTAAAAGATGATTGGAGGACTTGGGATTCCCTTTCCTCCCCAATCAGGGCCCAGGGACTCACCCCTTCCCCACCCCCGTGTTCCCTGATTGGCCCCTTGGGTCACCTGGAGGGGGATAAAAGGGGCAGCGCGGCTGACGCAAGGGAGACTAGTGAGGGACCACAAGGAAGGAGCTTTAAAGACCTGGGCCAGTGGGCTGGGAGCAGCTACCCCAGAAGCACCTGAAGAAGTGGGACCTGCAGGCAGTAGCTGGACCCACAACAGTGTGGTATGCAGCCGGCAGGAGAGGCTCCCCAGCTCCAGCAAGGATCTGAGCAGTGACCTGAGAGGTTCCCAGGTCTGCTTCCAGTTTCTCCAATAAGAGGCCAGGCAGCTTGATGTGAGGCAGGGGCTCCAGAAAGGTCAAGACCTGTAGACTGCCATAATACCAGCACTGGTGGCTGTGTGGTAGAGCTCCTGCTTACCACATGGGAGACTCAAGTTCATGCCCTAGTTGGGGTGAGTGAAGTAACAGAGAAAAATCTTTGTAGTAGTGGAAAGGGGTCATTGTGTTCTCCCCTCCAGGTACCTTGTTATCTGACATTTTTGTGCCTTTTTATATTTTGCCAACCAGTATTGTTTGTTCTGTTGTTTGTGTTTTATATTTTGTTAACCGTGTCTTTTGTCAACTGGATGAATATGTCTATGATTGTAAGTGTCTAACCTTTGTTGAATCCTGCCCCCTCGGGGCATTGTAGTGTCCCCTATACCCCCTGGTTTACACTGGTTATGTTCCCAGTACTATTCTCTCATTAAAAGGTGTATGGTTAAGTCCCCATTGGTGGTCTGGCTCTGCTCTATAGGGGGAGAAAAGTCCCTACACCTCCCACAGAGCTTGTGCACCTTCTCTGATCCCTTCAATTGGAGAGGGGATGCCTCTTGGAGTACCACCCGGGTTACAAATGTAACCTTTTGTTTTGATCTCCCAAATGGAAAGTCACTGTTTTCTTGAAATAAATACTCTGAAGGATCATATCTATGGGTGTGTGCAGATGAAATGGGGCCCTAAATTGAAGCGGTGGGTTTTAAAAAAACACCGCTTCAATTTAAAGCTGATTTAAACCCCTGTGTCGTCCACACACCCTGCTGACTTACTCTCATCTCCCTGCTGGAGAGGCAGGTAAGCTGCCAGCTGGCACAGCAGTCCCTGGGTTGCTGGGTGGGGCTAGTTCTTTCCTCCACGGCAGCCCCCCTCAGGGGGCACCCACCCACAGGCACCCAGCTTGGGTAGTCCCAGGCGGCACTGTAGCTGCAGAGGGAAGCACCAGGCCCCTGCACAGCTCAGGCAGGCAGGCAGGGTCTGGGTGGGGTAGAGATCAGGCTCACTGCTTTTCTTGGGCAAAGCCTGCTTTCCTGGGCTGCTGTCAGGCTGCCTGCAGGGCTTCCTGCAGAACTGCACTAAGCCCAGTGCTTCGCTCTGCAGCTGTAGCGACAGCAAACTAAAACTCCTTGAGGGGGTTTTAGTTTGCTGTGCCCCAAGTCATTTAAGGTGCATTACACCGCTGAATTTCTGACAGTGGCTGGAATTAATGCGCAATACACTGCTGAGGCGTGCAAACACTTTAAAGCAGGCTAAATGCTTTTGCACAGCTTTAATGGTATCATGCACACAAGCCTCTCATTTCGTCTACACACAGGCTACGTTAACAAAATGAGATCCCATTATCCAATGACTGACTGTGTGCATGTGACACACACACACACACACACACACACACACACACACACACACACACAGAAAGAGGAAAAGTTTTGACCAACTTACAGATTTAGATTTTTTCATTCACAGATTTAGATTTTTTGCTGTAATAAGGCTTTGCTTCTCATGCATTTTTTTTAAACTTTGCAATAGCTTAAGTATTATACTTAATGGCACTATTATGAGGTAACCTATCAGGAAAGATCTGGTAGAAGTTTGACCTGGTATCTTAAGGAATAGACTATTAGCACTGAGATTTAATAATTTAGTTAATTATATGTGCAAGTTACCCAAAATACACCAGAATGTGCATACAATCACATGAAGTGGTCCATTTTTACTGGAAAAATGCCCCTGGAATATTTTAGTCTTGTTGGCAACTCTTTATATTTGACTTTTCCTACCTATATTCTAGCAGGGAGGGTATTTTAACATCATAAGAAAGCAGGCTTGTAAAGCACCTAATGAAGTCATCGAGTCCAGCCCCCTGTTCAAGTCATGATTATCTCTGACAAAACCATCCTAGACAGATGTTTGTCTAACCTGCTTTTGAAAATGTGCAGGATTGAGACTCTATAACCTCTGTAAATTGCCTGTTCTAATGCTTAACCTTCATAGTGAAAAAGTTTTTCCTAATGTCCAGTCTAAATTTCCTCTGCTGAAGTTTGGGGCAAATGCTCCTAGTCCAGCTCCCTCTGGCTACAGTACTATCATCATCCTCTATCAGCCTTCAAGTACTTGAAGACCGTTATCAAATTCCACCTTGATCTTCCCTTCTCCAGACTAAATAATCTGAGTTCTTTCAGCCCTTCCTCTTAAATCATGCTTCCCAGATTTTTCATAATTTTTGTCACTCTCTTCCCTGGAATCTTTCTAATCTGACCTGAATCTTTCTAGGTATGTGGGGGCCAAAACTGGACACAGCACTTCAGGTGAGGCCTCACCTTTGCTGAATATAGCAGAAGAATTACAAGTGAGTTGCAAGTGACACTGCCATTAATACAACCCAAGATACTGTTGGCTTCTCTTGCAACAGGAGCACACTAGGACCCCCCTGTCCTTCTCTACAGTACTACAGCCTAGCCAGTCATTCCCCAGTCTGTATTTGTGCATGCAGTTATTCAGTTTCATGTGCAGGACTTTGCATTTGTCCTTGTTGAATTTCACATTCCTGATTTAGGACTATTTCTCCAATTCATTCTGGATCCTAGCTCTACCCTCCAAAGTGTTTACAACTCCACCCAACTTGGTGTCATGAGCAAATTTGCTACCTGTTCAGCCATTCCTATCCTCCAAGTGATGAATGAAGATCAATAAAGATCAACAGATTTAGTTTATTTTGCCTTGATTACTGACATTGGATGTGTTTTATATTGATAATTCAGTAGCCCACAGTACTGCTCCACAGGATCTATCTATTCTCTTTCTGGAGAAGTTTTTCTTTCTTATGCCATCTCGGAAGCTGTTTAATGGAAGGGCATGAGCTAACTCAGCTTCCCATATTGATCTCTTTTTCAGTGCAACTAAAAGCAGAGGTAGGGTGACCCGTGAACTGCTTCTAAAACAGAATTCCAAAATTTTTGCCTATTGAATCTTTGGTCTAAAAAAGCTTTGTCTAAGTTTATACCACTTTCCAAAACAAAGGGTTCATACTCATATCAATGTCAGTGACTGAGACATGGTTTGAAGATATCATATCATGGAGAGTTAATTTTCTGATGGGCTTTTTGGAAACTATATCAAGAAGTATGTTAGGCAGGGAACCAGCATGAACAAAATTGACTAGAGGCGGTGAGGGGTTTCTCTGTGTCTGTTCACTCTTATCTACTTGCATTAGAAACCACTGTCATTTGTGAAAACAACTACAGGAGTGTCAAACATTTTATTCAAATTAAAAGGCCCTTGCTGCAGAAAAAAATATTAAGTTGACCTCTGTGAATGTGCTATGAAAGCACAGACTATTTGAACTAAGACATTATCAAATTAGGATCAGCTGCTTTCTGCTTGCATATAAAACTTTGTGTGACTGGCTGCTCCGCTGAATGGTTTGAAGGTACACCATGTGCAGGTTATTTAGAATTTCAAAATACAGACATCAGTGAGTGCTCTTTGAGGTTTCAGAATCTCAAATAGCTGACATTTCCTCGGGTAAAGTGGATATTAGAAAATCACAATCTACTGCCCTGAGTTACCATAACAAGACTTTTGCAGGTTTTCATAACAAAACTAGTAATGATCTGAAAACAGTTCTATGGAAATACATGCAGCTGGTCTCTTAAGCTTTCTGAGAAACCTGCAATGCTAGGCTAAACATAGCGTTATAAGAAAAAACAAACAAGCAAAGATTTACCACAATTTTTTCAAGCAGAGTTATTAAAGATGTCACATGTAAAATTCAATTGATGCCACCAAATGTGTATAATTTATACAACAGCATAATTTAGGTATAATGTGGAACAAAATGAATTTATAAGAGTGAAATTTAGTTTATAAAGAGGGAAGCTGAAAGCCCCAAATCCGTCTAATGCATTAGAAGGTATAAACAGAGTATAAGCCTATACATATATACAAGCATGTGTAAAAGTGTTTGCAAATTAATCTCTTTTTTTCTGGATAGAAGGGTTGATCAGTTCATACTGTATTTCAAAGATATAAGGCCAGATCTTCAACTCCTGAGAAATGGCTTAACTAGGTGAAGGTGAATGGATATATCCTAATTTATACCAGCCGAGAATCTAGCTATAATACATACAGCTAATATAATTTAGTTATAATCAGGGATCTGAGTTTTCCATTTCCCATGGGAAAACAGAGAAAAACATTGATTTCCCCTTTTACCTGAGAAAAACACGGATTTCTCATTTTAACATAGAAACATGCAGATTTTGTACTTTTGCAAAGAGCTCTCCATAGGCTGGCAGAGTTCCAGCCTTCAAGGGGCTGGCGGGAGATGGACAAGGGCAGTCAGGCAGGGAGCGCCATGTGCATGTACATGTAGTAGCAGGCTGGCTATTGCAGGCTTGGGCTCCCAGTCCTGCTTCCCTCCCCAGTGGGTGGGGTCCAGCATGGAGGGCACAGTGGGGCCAGGGAGAGAAGCTCCTTGCTGCTGCAAGCCCCATGTTGCCCTGGCGAGGTGTCCCCCGCATGTCTGGCAGCAGTAGGGACAGTGGCGTAGGGTTGTGTCCCTTGCTGCTACAGGATGGGCAAGGGTGTGCCACCAGGGTGATGTGGAGCTCTCACTGGCAAGAAGCCTGGCCCCACTCTGCCTGCCATGCTGGGTCCCATCTGCTGGACTGCAGAGGCCCCTGGGGAAGCGCGGGGAGCCCAAGCCTGCAGTGGGCAGCCCGCACCCGCCCCGTCCCTGTTCCATTCACAGATCTGGTAGGCATGGATCCCTTGGCCCCTCAGGAGTGTGTGCAGCAGCAGGGAGCCACCCACCCCACCTGAGCCCACAGCAGGCAACCTGTACCCACCTCCCCACAGACTCCGCTCTGGCTGTGTTGCCTGTGGGGGAGGGGGAGCCTGGCTCCACACTCCATTATGCTGCAGCAACCGCTGCCTCTAGCAGGCAGCAGCTGAAGCTTAGGCACTGCTGTGAGGGGCAGGGGACTGAAGACCTGGGTTCCTGGTCCTGTAGCCCTGGCAGCCAGGAGCCCCTCCGGCAGGGCTGGGGGCAGGGCAGGGACTAGGGGGTGAGAGACACCAGCAGGGCTGGGGGCCTGTGGGGAGGGAATGAGGGGCACCAGCAGAACTGGAAGACTGGCTTGGGAGTGAGGGACCTGGACCTGTGTTCTGTGAGCTAAGGGGGCAGGGAAAGCTCTGATTTTCCATGATAAAAAACCCAAAATCAAATACCGAAATTTAGAAGTACTTAGAATTTCTTATAGTGATTGTAGGCTTCCAAACTGCTTTAAAATTGTAAATATATCAATGAAACATTGTGTTGAATAGATACCTATATAGTGCTGTTTCATTTTAATTGTGGATTTTGGTGTTTTTATCAGAGGATTTGTGATTTTTTTTATCAGAGAAAACCAGGATCCCTGCTTATAATTATGTTAATATTTGCTTCTTACCATATATTTAATGTGATGTAAATCCAGGCTGATTTTTTTTTTATGTTCTAAATTATAATTTTATTGTACTTTTAAAAATGTGTGAGTGTGTATGGCTGTAAATATGAAATACATATTTATATACACATATGTGTACACATTTATATCATTGGTTCCCAACCTTGGAGTGTGACCCAAATCAGGGTTGCAGGGGTCCTCAGTAGGGTCGCGAAGGGCCTGCACACACACCCATGCACGGGGCCGGGGACCGGCGGGTGGGTGGGGCAGGGCCGCTGTGCACAAAGTAAGCAATGCCGGCACCCCCACCCATGCCTCTGGGCTGCCACTGCCACTGCACTCTGCTCCCAGCAGCCCCCAAGATGGCAGGTCAGGTGGTCCTGTTGGTGGCCAATTTAGGGTCACAGCAAAAAAAGGTTGGGAACCACTAGTCTATATAGATGTGCCTATGTATAAGTGTGTAAGTGTGTATACATACACAAATATGTTATACTCAAATATTCAAACTTTCCATAATAACAATAAGTCTTTAAAAGTAAACAAACCTGTTAGCAAACATAGAAGAGAACCAATTTTGTACAGAGGAGAGAACTAATTTTGGAAAATACTTTTTAATGTCTGAGAGAATATTAAAATACTTCTACAAAATAAAAATGAGGGCTTTTGCTTTATAAAGATATACAGGGTCACAATCAGTCTCATTTAACTGAAGTCAGTTTCATTGTACCGGGAAAAATGTGGCCTGTTGTCTTTCTGTAAAATAAGTATCACCAACTGTCTAGTTAAGTAGAATAAAATACTACACAAGTCATGATGTCTCAAACAATTCTTTGTTTAAACCTTTTGTTACTTTAGTATGATCTTATGTTGTTTTCTAACCTTCAGATAGTGAGGACTTGAAACAAATCCAATCAAGACCTTTTCAACAACAAATGTCCACATTTATGGTCTCTGATGCTAAGTGATGACAAAACTATATTGGCAAGGTTTTAGAGCAGAAGTTCTATGTAATAAGGGCTTTCAAAATCTTGGGGTACCATGCAATAGATATCCATATCCCTTGTCCAAATAATAATCCCCGGAGTCCTGACTATTTAAATAATTGCAGTGCTTAAGGTCAGGAACAGATATTACACTTTTACCAGTATAAGTGTTCAGAAACTAGTCTATACTCATCTTGAGAGAACTGAAGTTCAGCACACATAGATTGGTTTAAAAATTGTGGAACCCAGTTTAAGATTTCCCTCCTCCCCCAACGAATGTGTTTTCTGTTTGCTACCAATCTGAACTATGCCGATTACAGAAAACCGTATAACTTAGATCGATTCCTCTTCGGGCTTTTTGAATGTCTGTACCTAGCCAGAAAGGGAAGATGGAAATGATTTCACAGTAATTTTTGGGGACTTCAAAATCCTTATAAAAGCATTACAAAAGTAACTTTCAGTTCTGATGCAAACGGTTCAAAGTGTAATTCCAAATTTAAAAGATCTTGGGATGTTTGAGGTATTGGAAATCAGATTTTATCTGAAATTCATTTATTCCTCAGGGATGAGGGCCATCACTTATGGTATAACTTGAAATAATAATTTATATTTCCATCATAGTTCTATCAGCCTACATGGCAACTGGAAAAGCAAAGATGCCTTTAATGCATTTAAAACTGGGAGAAAAAAGGGAGGACAAAAAGTCTCAGAGTTGTTATGCAATTTTTGTTATGCAGGAAAATCTCCATAACAAGCTCCATGTCAATATCTGTTTCTTATTAGGTGATGACATAAAAGAAAAAAAAGAATTAAATTACATTGTGATTTACTGAATTGTAGATTGTCCAAACCAGCTTTTCTCTCTTCTCCATCCAAATTTAAATATAATTCAAATAAATATGAAGTTATTTTCTTTTTTTAAACCATTGTACCATATGCAAAATAGCTTTTATTTTCAACAGTGTTGGGAGCAATTAAACATTAACCTGCTAAACCTATTATTCTGTGCATGGGGGAATAAATCAATGCCAATTAGAAGGAGTGATGATAGTGAGGGTCTTTATAACATGGACCCTGATCTGCACATGGATCTGCTGTAACTGTATACTTGTGTAGAGTCCCACTGAAGTCGGGGGGTGCCACATGGTCACAATGGTCATCCTATGTGGATCTGATTCTGGATTCAGGCTATTTGTTTGTAGACCCCTGATTCACCGGAACACTTAAGTACATTTTAAGAAAGTTTAAGTGCATCTGAATTCAAGGAAGCACATAGCTACAAGCTTAGCTTCTGATAAGGTACTTGTGCTTAAGTACTTTATAAAGTTGGAGTCTGTGTTAGATAATGCAGCCCAAACTCACCTACTTTCATAACACCTTCCCCCTGCATATAATATAAAAGTACACACTGGGCGTGTTTATACACGCACATTTAATATGCATTAACCCAATTTAAGGCACATAAAGGGTGCACATCTATACACCCTTAATGCTCCTTAAAATGGCAATTTTAGGCTTAAAGCAGGTATCAAATGTATACGTGAATAGCTAACTTGCATTAGCGAACATGTAGACGCACTAATGTGCATTAACGCAGTGTGTGTCCATTGACTCGGAACTAACTTTAGTCCCACACACCCACATTAATGCACCTTGGTGCATGCATGTGCAGACGCACGCCTAAATCGCTTTACAGTGCATTAGACTAATGCGCATTAAGTTTAGATGCACATAAAAACATGTGTAGACGCCCACTGATACAAAGAAGTAGACATGCCTGCAAAGCACTGGGAAGACCTCATCAGAATGCTGTATACAGTTTTAGTTAGCTATTTTCAAAAAGATGAATTCAAACTGGAACAGGTGCATGGAAGCTCTGAGGATGATCAGGGAACAGAGAGCCTATCTTCTGAGAGGAGATTAAAGGAGATGGCTTATTTAGCCTTGCAAAGCAAAGGCTGAGAGAGGATATCATTGCACTCTATAAATATATCAAAGGGTAGATACTAGGGAGGGAAAACGTCTATTTAACGTAAAAAAGTTATTTTGGCACAAGAACAGATTACTGTAAATTTGGTCTTTTAGTTGGAAGTTAGAAGAAGGTTTGAATCATTGGAACACTGAGTTTCTGGAACAACTTTCCAATAGAAATAGCTGCAAAAAACCTACTTTCTTTTAAAATGGAATTTGATGAGTTTATGGAAGACATTATCTGATGGGGTTGCCTGCAGTAGAGGTGACTTGATTGAATGATCTGGAATGAATTTCTACTCAAGAAATTGCTGATACATTCAAATGAGACTTCCATGCAAGGCACTGCCCTGTATGTATTGACTGTTAAGAGACCTGCTTCATTTACTAGTCTGGTATTCTGTACATCTCAAATATTTCATACAGTGTTGCATTACAGTCCACTGCAATGTATATTTAGTATAGCAGTAATTAGTATGTTTCTATCCCTTTTTTAAACAATGTATGATATTACATTACCATAACCATAAGTTTTGCTAGCAGAAACTAAAGAATATATTAAATGTCAAAACACCAAAGCCTGAGTATTTCTATATTTGGTCTCATAGGATCACAAGAAACACAATACAATGTGAAGTATTTTGAAGTACATTTGAAGAATGCTGTGGGTTATTTTTTTGTCCCATGGCTTCTGTTAAAATAATTGGGCATATAGATCTAGATCTGTATAGAGATAACACCAGCTATATAGTTCACCTTTCTATAACTGCTATAAGAATACATTCAATGAAAAATTATGACATTATATTCCATTTCATGCTGACCTTGCTTATCTGGAAATCACTCCGGCTGCCCACATTTTTTGGCTTTTATATTCCTGACATCCCTAGCTGCCATGTACTATAGTCAGTTCTCCTGAGAGAACAAAGGTTATATGTTCGGAAGCCAGGAGGAGAAAACTATGGTGAAGAGGATATGTGCACATCTGTTTTTCTGGAACACTGTTAGCACTTTTTTTTTTTCCTCAGGACTTAAGTAGCATGCCTGTTGGAGCTGTGAGCCAACTCTACGTCTGCAGGAGCCAGGACTCCCTAGCTGTGCCAAGCTGAAACCTGAGACGACAGAGAAACCTGGCATATTGTGGTTTGGATTTTTAGAATTTAGAAAATCACAAACTGGTTTTAGTGTATGCTGTACTGGACCTCATTTTTAAAACAATACATAGTTAGTAGTTTTGTCCTTGCAAAAGCTCTTTGTGAAGCTTGGTACCATCAGCAGCTGTGGCTGAGTACAATTAACCAGGCCAGGTATATTTTGCACCAGCTCTACCTGGACCTCATGCTACTGCAACTGTGACTCAAGATTTTCACCTGATGCAGCAGTTCCTCCATTTTTCCACCACTCAGTACACAATGCTGCACGTTATATCACAGCCAAAATGACTAAAGACATGCTGCTTTAAAACATTTAGCATTATCTCCAAACTGGAAAATTATGTGGTAACCATATTTAAAGTTGCCAAAATCTGTACACTCATATGACTCAGGTGAGTAGTTTTTTTTAAATGGTGGTTGGGTGAGTAAAATGAGTTTTGCCATTAGTCTCACTATAAAGAAGAGATTAAAAGAATTTATGCCTGGCACTTTTTTTCAAGGTATTGCTACAAAGTTGCTCCAAAAAAACCCCAAGAATTAGAATTAGGTTCCAGTCACTGTCCTGATAGAACAGTGATTCAATGAAGAATTTCCAGACTTTTACATCCCTTACCTGGGGGCAGTCTTTGATGTAGTGTCCCTTGTTGAAGCAGAGGTGACACAGGTAGTTAGGAGGTGGCCTCTTACTGGGTTTTCTGGCTTCAGAGGAGAGGGATAGGTCAGAGAAATGCTCAGTGAGAGAGCTTAGCCCATCCACTATGTTATTAAGGGAGCCATAGGGTGATGCACTCTTGTATAAACTGCTACTCAGCGCCTGCAATGACACCAAAAAGAAAAACAGTATTGTATTAAAGGTTTTTGAGAGTGATTACAGCAGCAGCTAAAAATAGAGAACGAACTTAAGAGAGTTTTTCATTAAGAACACAGCTGCATACTTTGTGAAAGCAATATATGAACCATTAATGCAGAGGCTTCTCAGTTGTAATTTTAAAGATAGCATAATGGATCTGGTCATCCATTGCTGGGGAAACTACTGAGTTCACTGCAGTTCTTTTAGCCCAGCGTGAGCTAATTGATTCTATTTGGCACACAGATAGTTTTGGGGAGATCTGTAGCACATTCATTACCATGTTAATAATTGTTATTGTGATTAAGTGTGGAAACAACATGAAGGATGGAGAACCACTGCTGTACATGGCAGTTCTGGCTGCTATACGTGCACCTGTCCACTAGAGAACAGCAGGTCACAATGCTTCACCACGATCCTTGTCTGCAGGAGGGGAGCAGCACTCCAGTTGTGGTCTGCAGCCGCCGTGTGCAGCAACTGTGGATCCACCACTCTCAGGAAGCCCACAGCAGCCACGCTGTTCTCCAAGCAGTGATGGACACAGCATGCCTAGTGCGGCCCAGCATCACCTGGCCTTGTTCCATAACGGGGAGCGTGGCACAGCCCACACCAGGCAAATGGCAGCATGGCTGGAGTGGTGGGATGCGCGGGCCATGAACAGGACCTGGCACCAGGCACTGCCATAGCACAGGAGTCAGGGGTTGTGTGAAAACAGTCTGTGGTGATTTGGGAACTGCTTTGTGGAAATGTTTATGAAAATATGATATTTGGAAAATTGTGTGGTAATATGCGAACTTTTTCTGGAAATGTTTGGAAAGGTGAGTTTTTTGTACAGAAAACTGGAAATGTGTAGTAATTTGGGAACTTTTTTCTGAAATTATGTGTGGGAATATTGTAATGTGCAGAAAACTGGTTGGGGCATTTATAGTATAAAGTTTATAAACTTTATACTATAAATGCCATAACAATTTTTAAGTATAGCTGTTGTTAAACACCATTCATTTTATGTGTGCACTCTCAACAGCTGACCAAAACTTATTAAGTGGCCCTCCAGCCAACACCCCTGGCTTAGCTCAACCATGCAACAAAGCAATGATTGCTTTCCTATGTTCCACAGTTTTAGTGTGCCCAGACTGTGCAAGGAAAACACTGGCAGGATGACCCACAGAAGGGAACATTTTGATGTCCAAAACTATTTCAAAGAACAATATGGAAACCAAGGAAAAAAAGAAAAGGAAGGAAGATGTAATATAGTTGATAGTTTACAATCGGGTTAATAGGACAGTAAATACAGAGTCCTGAATTCAAAATAATAAAAGGCAGTCAGATCTTCATCTGTCTTGCATTTTCTGGGGAAACCAGCTCTGATTTAACCATTTCCTGATAATTGGCAACTGCCCACTTATTGTCTTCTCTTCCATGGAGACACTTTCCTCCTGCAGATCAAAACCAAGAAAATCCTGATTTGCCATTCTGAAGCTTCAGAAGGGCAGGAAACTTATAACCACCTATAGAGAAGTTAATATTCCTAATAGTGATAACAATCATCCATTCTCCTTAACTGCCTTGGGTACAACAGAACAGTAAATGGCTGGTAGGAACTTTAAAAATGTTCAAGTCTCTCCCCCGCTTCCAAGGTTTTGTAACATGGCAATATATTGTTGTGAGGACAGGACCAGTGCATGGATGTTGGTTCCCATCTAGGAAAGGGAAGAATACATTCTTCAGGATTCTGTAGGGAAATTTGCATGGGTCTGATTCTTCTCTCGCACTAGTTTTACACTAGTATAACTTCACTATCTTCAATGGAATTACACAGATGGAAGACCCAGAATCAGACCCCTCCTATGCCTTTATTTTTTTCACTGCTGTTAGCCAGACAATTGTAATGAGGGCCAGATATATATCACTTAAAACTGTGTATACATTTCTTAAAATGTATATGTAGAAGCTGAGATACACAGTGAATCTGTGAAATTAATGTGCAATAACAGTTACGTGACTCTCAGAGAAACTTCAGGATTTCTGCACAAACAGCTGAGCTGATGTGATGGTCAGATTATAGAGTCATGTGGAGATATCTGCATTGAAGAGCCCTAAACATTGGTTGTCTACATGATTTTCAACTATTATAACCTGGCATTAGTGAACAATTATAAAAGGGGCACCAGGAGTGGTTTGTGGGATTGGGGGTTTGAGGGGAGGAGGACTGGTTGGTTCATGCAGGGGAGGGAGTTGTCCACCTGCTGGTGGGGCAAGGGCCTGGGGTGCTAAAAATAGTCCAGTACCAGAAGGATGGATAGGAAGAGCACAGCCCTGGAGCTAAGGGCAGCATCTGGCCTTTCACAGCCCTGGGGCTGCACTGTGAACCACACAGACGCTCAGGACAGTTTGATCAGTCTAGAAGTGGCCAACCTGATCTAAGTCAGACTACCTCAGATGTAGGTTTAACTTAGATTGGATCAACCATTTTTAGTAACTTCTGGGTGCATCTATACGTGCCCCCAGCTGTACCGTTGGTACTGCACAGTCATTTAGTACTTGCTTTAGCAAGTACTAAATGACTATGCATTACTCGCTAGGACTATGCAGTCACGGTGGCGCATGCATCATTTTCAACCATACTGTGCAGTAGCAATGAGCTACTGAGCAGTAGCTCATTGCTACTGTGTGGTAGTGGCAATGTCATTAGTGCCTGCTGACACTACAGCGATGTAGCCTCTCATGTAGATGCATCCTCTGTACAGTTCACACTTAGATCAACCTAACTAGGAAACTGTTGGCGCAGACAGAGATGACAATTTTCACCTGATCTGGCCACAGAAAGTGATCTATAGCCATGACCAAACACAAATGCACAGCTGCAGACTGCTTAAAAATAGCCAATTAGGGGAAAATCCAAAGCCTCATTGTATGAGGGTTCAGATGAACACATTTTAAAACATAGTGTCTTCTGTAACTTGTGCCTGTACTGCTTCCCAACCTGTAGCTGTTTTAGAATAGGAGGGGGGAAAGGGAGCAAAGGGAGTTCAGTCTGGGGTTTTTTCTGCCTGTGCTGGAGGATAGAGTGGGTGTATTGGAGCCCCAAGAGGTGGGGAGCTCCAATTCACCCACCCCAACCTCCAGTGCCAGCTGGGGAACCCGTAGAACAGGGGTGGGCAAAATGTGGCCCAGGGGCCAGATGCAGCCCGCCAGGCCATTCCATCCAGCCCTAGGGACCCCTAAAAAATTGAGAAAATTAATATTTATCTGCCCCTGGCTGCCTGTCATGTGGCCCTTGATGGCTTGCCAAAACTCAGTAAGTGGCCCTCCACCCAAAGTAATTGCCCGCCTCTGCCCTAGAACGAGTTCGTCTACTCCGTTTCCCCCCTCCCATTATGAAAACAGGAACAGGCTGGGAGGGAGGAGAGGCTGTTGCTAGGAGAAACCAGATGCAGCCTCCCAACCATCAGCTAGATTCTTCTTCTCCCTGGAACCAACAGTCAACTTCTGTTTGGTCCAGGAGATTGTTGTAGCTCAGAACACCTCCTGCAAAGCATTCTGAGTTGCAGCAGGGAGCTGCACGTCTATCTGTGCCCTAAGTGTAAGGTCCACACCTGAGTGAACTAAGTTAGATCAGTTGGCCATTTTTAACATGATCTAACTTCCCTCTAACCTCCTGAATGTCTGTATGCATCCATGGTGTGCAGTGCAGTCCCCCTACCCACACCAGGGGGGAGGTGGACCATACAGTTCAATTACACAGCTGCAACTGCTGAAAGTCAGTATGTTCTAGCTCAGGGGTTCCTAAACTGTGGTGCGCGTATCCTTGCGGATACACAAGACATCTCTAGGGGGTACACAGGAGAAATTGTGTAATGGCGAATTTGATTTTCATTATAATAATAATTGGCATTTAAGGGGTTAAATAATAAAATGTATGCTGGTAGGGGTAAGCAGACAGCTGGTAAATCTGAAAGGGTGTAATAAGAAAAAATTTGGAGACCTCTGTTCTAGCAGCTAGAACACAGGATTAGGAGTCAGGAACCCTGGGTTCTATTTCAGACTTTACCATTGGACTTCTGTGGAATCCTGAGCTTGCAGTTACAACTATCAAGGCTCCCTGGGCATTTTTCACATGCTGTGGGATGTGGTGCTGGGCACTTCAGTTAGCAAGCCGTGTTAATTGAAAGTGCTTATGTGTCCCTGCACTGAAAAAATGGTGGTGGGGTGCTTTGAACTAAAGCTCATTACACACATTTTATTTCAAACCCCCCTCACTGCCATTTCTGGAACACAGGGATGCATGGCAACACTGATACATGTGCTGTAGAAGGCTGCCAGAGCACATTAATTTCTGTGCTCCAGCAAATTTGATTAATCAAATTTGAGTTTGCTCTGACACGCTGGATTTCCAGCACATTGAAGCAGATCTACAGGATCTGCACATCTACAGGAGCCCCTTTTGACTATCCTGGGGAAAGGCTGGTTGTATTTTGTGTTTACACAGTGCATAGCTCAGTGAAGCTGCAATGAGTTTTGGGGCCTCCAGCTACGCTTCCAACCTGAATATCCCATAATTGCATCCTACAGGAGTCCTTCTTTTAGTGTTAGATTGGCGCATGGCTTAAAGCAGGCTCTTTGTCTTTGAAGTTAAGTCTGAGCATTTTGAAAATAAAAATTATCTCAGTAAGCAATTACAAGATACTAACAGTTTTGGTGATCAAGTGACTAAGGACACCTGAGACAATCACTGTATTTTCTTGGATTTATAGGATTCCATTGGCATGAAGATTTCTTAACAGCAGTTTGTTAAGAGAAAAATTCTGAAGATGCCACAGTATTGTTAATTAAAAGACTTAAGAAAGCTCTTCTACCCTTAGGAGACACTTTCCCTCACCAACACTTAAATAATCCAAAACATCACTTTTTAATAGTTTGTTTTAACAGAGGATTGTCAAAGTACTTCACATACATTGAAAAATAAAACCCCACAACACTATTGCAAAATATTTACTTTTCTTATTTTATAGAAAGCTGGATGTACATATGGAGTGTGAAATCTGGAGAGAAGCTATGGTAGGAGACTGAAGATAACTCTAGGGCTGAGTAATATACCATTCTATCACAACCTAAGAACAGGCCTCAAGGCTACTATTTCTGCCCAGATCAGATTATTTTAGTCAAATCAGCTGCTTGCAGATGTCAAAAAAGGTACTTTACTTTAAACCCAGCACACTCCTGCACCAAGCCCAGCACATGACCAAAGGGGGCAGCACATTAGTTGAAGCCGGCTTGCCCAATGTCTGTATAAATCAGGTGTATTGGTGGTGTTTTTTGAATGTTTTTTATCTAATTGCTGATTGATTCAGCTTTAGATAAAAGTGCCAAAAAGCCCCGCTGAAGTGCCCAATCTATAGAGATGCTGCAGAGCTGGGCTGAAGTAACACCCTGCTTCTTCCAGGAAAGCATGGATTTTTTAATGTCTGTAAGTAGCCAGACTTTGTAGTGATCAAGATGCGATATAAGAGCTTTCAGGAGAGTTTTAGCTAAGGGAATGTAAAGGAAAGTTTCTATTTTAGAAACATTATACAAAAAACACCTGCCACACTTAAAGAGAGGCTGGACATAAGGGCTAAGTACAGACAGTCAAAAAGCCTGAGGCTGAATCAATTCAATCTTCACAGGTTAGTTTAGGCTGTGTAGATTGAACCGATAAGCAAGTGAACAGACATTCACTTTTGATTCCAGAAATCCAGCCACTTGCTTGCAGTGGCCCAGGCCAGAAGCTGGGGGGTGCTAAAGCATGTCTTCCTGTTCAGCTGGAACAGCTTGGGCCAAGGCTAACCTGACCACCCTTGCAGGGGAGGCACAAAGCATCCTGGGAGGCTGGGGGAACTGTGCATTAACCTGAATCTAAAGTGGATCTGGGACAAAAGTTCAACAAACCAATTTAACCTACATCAGTTAAGTCTGATACTACATTCATCCAAGTTTATCTTAAACTGGTTTCAGTCCTTTTGAAAGTGGTTTATATTCACTGAACTTCTGAAGTGGTACAGATCTGAACTAATTTTGGATCACTTATACCAGTTTATGTGTAACTTCTGTCCCTAGCCACGAGGGAAAGGTTCAAGTCAAAGATGACATCCAAGATACAGGCCTGAAATGAAGGCATGAGAGTTATCTTTGTATTGTCAGCAGACAAAAAGAAAGGAGATAGAGGGAGATAGAAGAAGGTGGGATAAAAGATTAAGAGCCGTAGTCATATTGGATTTGAACAAAAACAAGGAGGTGTTAGAAAGACATTTCCACAAATCAGTTCCACTCAGAAAAAGTGTAACTTGTCCAGGGTCACACACTAGTTATGTCCACGATGGTACAATGCGGTGTCATGTAGAGATGCACAAGCTAGCTCTGAACAAGCTACTAGATACTGCAAGTACTAGCATGAAGTAGGGCAGGCAACTAGGCAACTAGCTCTTGCGTGGCACTGCCTTGTAATATAAACATACATAAAGTATCAGAGACAAAACCAGTCCACTGCTCTTATAATGACCATGACACTTATACTTCACTTGAGCTGTGACAGATGTAGAACCCATCAGATGGCAGAGAGAGAGTTAACACACTTTTCAGCAGCAGTGGAAGCACCACAGATGTGTGTCCTGATTACAAAGATTGCCAGGGTTACAGGACTGGGCCAACTGTGGTAAATTAAGTTTTTCCTTACCATGTTATATCAGAGATGTGAAATTGCTTGTGGTAAGAATTATACTTATTCCTAGTGTGAGAGAACTGGAGGGAAAATGAGAAATACTAACTGGCAAAGGCTTATATATCTTTCCCCTCCATTCCATTAATTTTCCAAAATTGAATGGGAAGTTAAGAAAATTTTAGCTTAAAGCTTTGATTGTAAAAAAGGTTCTGTTTGACTGTGTGGTAGCACTGGCCATTAGGATTTTAGGTATTACGGTAAGTTGGTTTCTGTCTGTAAGGCTGGCTCTACTAATCACAGAATTCTTAAGAACTTAATGAAGTGCTTCTTACCTGAACATAAAAGGCAGGCCTCCTGAATATAAAAGGTAGGCCTAACCCTCAGAATGTTGAGACCTTGTGAAGGATGATTGTTGCTCAAGCCCATCTAAAAAAAATTAGGTAAACCTTGCCAGGGTACATAACCCACTTAAGAGTTTAAGGGTACCTATACATGTGCTCTGGGGTGGGGGATGATGGCATTTTAATTAAAGCAGCTCTTGGGAGCTGTTTTTAATTAAAACGCCACAGCTTCTCATGTATTTAGCATCCCACATTTCAAAATGGCTGCAAGCGCGCTTTAACTAAAACTCGTACATGAGATTCTGCAGCACTCTGGAGCATTCTAATCAGAACATGTCGGAGTACATGTATGGGCACACTAAATGCCCAAGTCATTTATGCACTCTCAGAAAGTGTACATGGTTCCCCTTGGATACTATTTTGCTCTGCTTTTCTGCTTTTGTTTGTTTGTTTTATTTTTATACTTTCCATTTCAAGAGGAAATTAAAAGGAAATCTAAAAACAAAATTTTCTCCTCCAATTTTATATTGTGATTGGGTGGTGTGGCAGGGCACTGTTAGTGCCTGCTACTTTAAGGGCTAGGCTAGGGAGGTCGCAGGTGCCTGATGAGGGTGGCCATTTAATGCTCTGCTCTCTGTGCTAAGAGGAACAGTTTGAGACCAGCCAGCAGGGGAACAACATCTCCCTGCCGAGCCCCTTGGGACAAGAACTTGGAAGTATATGGTCTGGGGCTATGGGCATGGAGGGGGCCCCAGGTCCTGGGCATGACCTAAAACTGCACCATGCCAGGATAGAGAGGCCTGGTGGGACTGCCAATGGCTCAGCAGCCCCAGGAAATGCCAGGACCATGAACCTCCCTGGTGAAAGCTGAGTAGGAGGCACCTGATAACCTCCAGCCACCGCATAGTACCAGCTGGGGAAAGACCAGCCCTGTGAGATCTTTGAGAGGCCTGAAGCTCACTTGATCCAGTGGAGTTGTGAGGGTGAGAAGGCATGTGGTTCAGATCTGACTGGATGAACCCTCAAATTGGTCCATACTGGGGCCAGGACCCAAGGGGGGTCAAAAGGGCCAGGAGCCCAAAGCAAGAGGCTTGGGATTCTGACTGGCCTGAAGGTGGGGTCAGGGCCTAAAGGGAAGCCAAAAGTCCTAGAGAGGGGTTCACAGCCACAGAGGTAAAAGGGTTACAGGAGAGTTTAGCTGCCTAGGATGCTATCTGTGAGGCATGGGCCCCAGTATTGGGGAAGCTTTGGAGCTGGGGATATCACCCCTGGTCATCAGGGTCTTAAATGAGCAGCCTCCCACCTGAGTAACATCGTAATCATTTTTCCATCAAGGTATGGCAGGTAAGAGAGGCAGGTGGTTAGCCCAGAAATAGGTGGGCAGACCAACATCTAACCAGCCCTGGGAAGGCCCCCGGTTACAGGTGGCAATAAAAAACTGAGGCAGCAAAGGAAAAAGGATGACTTACTAAGTATTTTAAATACAGTAAAATCCCTGTTATCTGGCATTTGAGTAACTGGAACATTCTATTAACCAGAAATTCCAGCTGGCCAGCCAGATACGGGCAGGGAGGAGGGAGAAGCTCGCAGGAGACAGCCACTGCCGCCACCCACCACCCTATGTTGCAGCCGCTCTGCATGCAGCCACCACCAGCCCCCCTCCCTCCCCACCTGCTTCATGTGGGGCCAAAAGCCACCAGCCTCAGGTAACCGGCATTTTTAGATACCCGGCACCCCCCATTCCCCCCTTGTGCCAGATAACAGGGGTTTTACAGTAGAAGGAGGTCCTTTCACTGGGGTGTCACAGTTCCCCTACTAAAACTTCTATTGTAGCTGTAGAGGCAGGTAGGGGGAAAAAAATGTAGTTGTTGCTGTATCTGCTATTTCAGTATCTGGGATCCAGCTCCACCAAATTGCAGAGAGCTATGATTATCTCCCTACATTTGACAGGACTAATATACTAGTTTACATTTTTCTGCTTCCTAGCTTTTGCTTTTTCCTTATTCCTAGCTATCAGGATATCCATGCTAGGACTGTTGAAAGGAAACTTGCTAGGAAAGTTTACATTTCATCTTACTGAGCAGAAGTAGAGGACACTAAGACAAACAGTGAAGTTGGGTCTCTACTGTACGTTTCTGGTAGAGGATAGCAAGCATGTGGACAAGTAGGAATACTTCCCTTGTCTGGCAAATAATTGAGGTGGAGGATGTAACAGAAGAGTAGCAATTTATATGGTAGGTAACCATAATGGTAGGTAACTGGCTGTTTTTATTCTTTTTAAGATTTTAAAAACTTTTTAAATGAAGCATCTGATGAAGTAAGCCCTTTGCTTATGCCTTATGCTATACATCTCTCATGTAGTCTTTTAGGATGCTTGTACACATGATGGTTTAGATGAGTTTTGCATCATTGCAAACTAAACTACATTCAGATGTAGTTTAGTTTGCAACATGTTGCAGCTGTCAGCTCGCCCCCTGCCTACAGGAGAGGTAGGAAGGCTCTGCAGAAGAAAAGGATCGGGCCCCTTGCTGCTCTGTTTTCAGCAGGCGCCTGCTGAAAGCAGAAGCAGCAAGGGGCCCAATGCTTTTTTTTTTTTTTTTTTTTT
>NW_017728994.1:15984284-16006855 GCF_001723915.1 Gavialis gangeticus | reverse complement strand
TTTTTTTTTTTTTTTTTTTTTGTGGAGCCTGCCCACCTCTCCCATAGCCAAGGGAAGAACTGCCAGCGGGCCAAGAGGCCCCTGAGCTGTGGGCCCTTGTCCTTCCCTTTGCGGTGGCAGTACCCCTCAGGGCCATCTGTGTGGGCTGCTAGTAGACCGGGTGCTGCCCCAGCTTGGAGGCAGCACTCGGCCCAGTCCAACTGTTCCCAGAGCCTGCCCACTGGAAGCCTGCTGGGCGCTGCTCCCCGAGCAGCCTTGGGGAACAGTTGGATTGGGCCGGGTGTTAGCAGCCCACCCAGGTGGCCTGCCACCCCAGAGGAAAGGACTGGGACCCCCTGCAGGTCAGGGACCACTTGGCTCCACTGCCAGCTCGCTCCCTCTGACAGAAAAATAAGATTGGGCCGATCACCATAGCATGACAGAAAATTGAAAAGGTGGGTTTCAATTTAGGTAACATAGAATAAAACCCTGAGGACTAAACCTCCATCACGTGTACAAGCACCCTAAAGGTGCAAATCTACCGTGACTTATTTTTAACATGTGACACTGGTTTGTGGGGGGGGGGGGAAGGGGCGGGGAGCAGAAACTCAAAACTTCATTTCTGGAATCCCCAGTTAGTCTGGTCCAGTTCAGTAGGTTACTGACAGACTGATCATCTTATTTCCTCCTTGGTTGGTGGTCCTGTCAGACTAGTCTCACACAAGATTAGTTCGATAAGAATAAGTGCCGAGTCCTGCACTGAGGACGGAATGGTCCCATGCATGGGTATAGGCTGGGGACTGACTGGCTAAGCAGCAGCTCAGCACAAATGTACCTGGGGGTTACAGTGGAAAGTAAGCTGAATATGAGGCAACAGTGTGCCCTTGTTGCAAAGAAGGCTAACAGCATACTAGTAGGAGTATTGCCAGCAAATAGAGGGAAGTGATTATTCTCCTTTATTCTGCACTAGTGAGGCCACATCTGGAGTACTGTGTCCAGTTTTGGGCCCCCCACTACAGAAGGGATGTGGATACATTTGAGAGTCCAGCAGAAGGCAACAAAATGGTTAAGTGCCTGGGGCAAAAGACATATGAGGAGAAGCTGAGAGATCTGGGCTTATTTAGTCAGGGGATGGGAAGACAGAGAGGGGATTTAATAGCAGCCTTCAAGTACCTGAAGGGTGGTTCCAAAGAGGATAGAGTGTGACTGTTCTGTGTGGCAGATAACAGAACAAGGAGCAATGGTCTCAAGTTGCAGCAAGGGAAGTTTAAGTTGGATATGAGGAAAAACTCTCTCACAAGGTGGGTAGTGAAGCACTGTAGCATCCTTGGCTGGGATGATATAGTTGGGGATGGTCCTAGTTGGGTAGGGGTCATACAAATGACCTCCTGAGGTCCCTTCCAACCCTAGTTTTCTATGATTCTAAGACAGTTCTTCCTGTGTGGAACTAGTCCCTGCACCTTTTGGCTTATGTGCTCCCTAGCCCCGCAACACCAAGTCCCAGAATGACCAGGTCAGCCTCCTCCTGGCTGTAACTAAGATGGGCATCTGTCTGACCAGGAAGGAAGCCCTGGCCAGGGAGACCCTTGCTGACTGTGAGGTTTTCTTCCCATTCCTCATCTGTTCATGTCTCTGGGCAGAGTTTCACTGGGCAGTGTCCAGTGGCTTCTTGGACTCATTCAAGGACTAGTGGGCACTGGCTAGTGTGCTTTGCTTGATGTCCACCTTTGGGGGGTACTCATTATTAACCCTTGACCCTTACTTCTGGTCCTTTTTTTGCATTAGTTGCCCCAAAATTTTGTTATGTACATAGTGATCCTCTCTAATACTGGGGGTACTAATAGTTTCTATGTGGGCCCAGGCCCACAGTCCCTATGTGTACCAATAGGCCTGTGTGAAACTGGTGAATATCACTTTGGTAGGTTGGGTTGCTTTTTGGGGTTGACTGAAGGAGCCAATAACAGGTTGCATACACACATTTAAATAATATGAGAGAATTATCTTGGGTTTGTTTCCCCTGCACAAACATTTGAATGCTGAGCCCTTAAGAAGCAGAGAATTTACAATGCTGGTACTGCACAGTGAGAGGGCCCCTGTGCATGGAACTCAACATGCTCTGCAGGCTTTCTCAATCTACTTGGAGACAGATGTCAGCAATGCACAGGGCAGCTCTGATTGGCTGCTAAGGGTCAGCCTGCATCTCCCTGCAGTAGAACACAGTGAAAGGGATGTGTTCTGCTTCCTACTAAGCTTGAGCAGTAGAGTCCATCCTGAGTGACACACTGTCTCCAAGGGGTGGGAGCAAAGCACTCTAGGATACTGGAGGCCTGTGCTGTAACTTCTTTTAGAAGAGAACATGTACAGACATTAATTTCCCGCAGAAGAATCCTAGGAGCAATTTAATCGTAGTTGCTCCTGGGTTATTTTTCTCTTGGAGCGGCCATTTTTGATCTGGGACAACAATCCTGAAAATCTTTTCATTTGGTAGAACAGCAACTCTCCCAGGAGAAACTGAATGTTTGTATGTGGCCTAAATAGACTGTATACACGTAATTTATCCCTAAATTAACAAAACAGTTTAAAGGACAGTGGAGGGGAAACTTTAGCTTTTGTTGCATATCTTTTGCCTCTTCTAGATGCTTAAATTGATTATCCAGTATCTTTTACAAGACTGAAATCCAAAAAGAATGCAAAATGTAAAGGTGCTAATGATAGGCTTCTTGGAAAACAAATCAAACACCTTTAAACAAATCCCAGTCTTTGCTTAAGTGAAACATTAATCTCTCCAGACTTGTTAGCTCAGATTGATTCAAGGACCACCTGATACCTTAGATTTTTTTCAATATGGCTGGACCACTGGACATGCTTTCAGTAAAACTTTCTTTTGAATGTATTAAATTGATTTAAACTACTTAGATTTCCTAGTACAAATTGGAAGTTTGAAATTAACTTTGTCCAAATCCATGTTTTTGCACTGATTCTTTATTTTAAAAATGTAATCTTTCAAACCATCCATATCTATTAAAAAATCAACATCTGGAAAAATGTGAAGTATTTTATGGACTTTTGGCTTGTAACCTTTGCCAGAAAAACTCAAGAGGAAATGGACCTACCACACTGCAGTTTATCTGTACTGCCCAAGTACTGATGAGCTGAAAGAGCAACAAAGCAGCTGAACTCACAGCATATATTTTTTGATCATCATCACATTACCAGGCCTACTCTCTCTTTTAAAGACCATTTGTGTGCCAAATAAACGGTTTGAACAAGAATACCTTATTCTGTAGCTACTAAGAAAGGTTCTGGACTAATGTTGTGCAGCTGGAAAATTCTCACTTTGAAGCACAAATTCAGCACAGGGTGGCATTCCTCCTCTTCCTCCATTAATAGCTCTCAAATCTGACTTAAAAAGTGACTTCCACAGTTTGGTCTTGCTTCTGCAGCAATGGGTTCATCTTTGGACAACTGCCATTTTGTGCCAAGGACAACTGTTTATTGGGAATTAGACTGAGACCACCAAATTGTTGCCTTGTATCTACTTCCATGGTTAGCAGCCCAATCTTGAGAGAACTGCTTTTAAGAATGATTGGAGCTGAACACTGACACCCAAATTAGGGGAGCGAAGGCGGAGGGAAAATGGGGGGCAGGGGAAGAAAGGAAAGAGTGCAAGTGCACAGGATCTTTTAAAGAAAGTTATTGTGCTGAGGGAATTAGGGGTATCTCAGTAAGTTATACAGTAACAGTGGAAATTCAGTTTCCATTGGGCATAGTGTGGTCATATAGTAGGAGAGAGAAAATGGAAATTGGATGCTGAACTAGGGAAACTGTTGCACTGCTGTCAAGTTCAAAGCTCTGTTCCCAGGCAACACCATTAGTTTTACTGAAAGCTGCTCCTGCTGATTGAGGAACCATGTGAGAGAAGCCATACATCTCAACAATGTGACCAGAGGCAGTTCCCTCTGCTCATATGGCTTCCTCAAAACTGAAATGCAGCTGCGTTCGACTAATGATCCCCATCAAGCCTCATATTGTACCTTCTGCGGTGGATACTGCCTCATGTTGGAAAATACCTGACCATGCATCCAAGGTTATAAATAGAAAGGTGGGACTAATTCTTGATGTTCCATTGCTCAGCTAGTCCCCTGAAGGGACAAATTAAGAGTATCCATAACTTGATACACTGGCCTACAAATGCACTAGATTAGCATGGGGATGTGCAGCAGACTAGTGAGCTGCCTGTCTAGATATGTCAAACATTGCTTAAAAGTGAGGCAAAAAAAGATAAAATTATATGAGTTCCTTTTTCTTGTCTGCTAGCACTATACTCCGCACATGGTTTATTATGCCATGATTCCCCTACCTTATATTCCTAATGATTAATAGCACATTGCCACAGACGACTAAGTCCATTTCAGTTGGACAATATCCTGTGCACGTGATGTCATTATGATGACTACTCACGTTTGAAATTTAAGGGGTGAAAATATATATTGTGCAGGAGCAAATCTAAAAAGACATAATATGATTTGACTAGACCACATTTTATGACATGCAGGCCTGATTGTGTTACAGATGCTCTAGTGGGGTCTCATAACTTTTTAACAGTTCAACAAAATAACTCAGTACACCAATTATTCCACCCTATGTAAGCAAGCAATTGAAAAGCAATAATCAGATTATTTGATGAGTTACTCTTGCTTTATTTGGTCTGTCTAGATCCTGATTCAACAGGCTTAACATCACATATCAAGTGGTAACCAAATCAGTGGGACTATTTAATGCTTCTAAAGTTACGTGGCTACATCTGAGTGGTTTCCCCTGCCATTTGTGTAAAATAGTGAGGTTCTAATACACTGCAAGTGACAAATACCTACAAAGCTATAAGTAGCATGTCGCAGTAGTCAGAAAAATTCTACTTACAGATTTTGCAATGAAAAGCTGAAAGATGCTTAGGTCCCTGTAAACCAGTTTGGATTTTCTTTGACTGTCTCAGTGTGAATGCCTTTTTGTAAATGAAATAACTGTTTGGTTTTTTGTCCTCCCAGAATCCAATGATGCTTCTTTTCTACAAGGGCTACCATATTTACCTGAATCCAAAAGAACTCTGAATTTTAGATGACCCCCTCCTCCCAATGATTAGATTCTATTCATGGAAAAAATATAAATTATGGGGAGGCAAGCACTGGTGGTAGTGGAGAGGCAGGGGGGCACAGAGGTGGGAAGCTGAGTAATCTACTCTCCCTGCTGCCTGCCCCCCACTAGCACATCCCTACAACTTGCCCTCCTATGCCTGCTACCCCTGCTACCTGCCCACCCATCTGTCCCCACTGCTATCTCCCCACCACCGCTTACTATCTGGCATTGGCAAGCACCAGCCTGGGGCATGAAACTCATGCTTGCTTCAGCACTAACCTGGCAATACCAGTGGTGGTAGCAGTTCCAGAGCCCTGCTGGAGCTGCAGCTACCCACAGCAGACGTTGTCAGGCTTGACTGGGGCCCAAGCAAGCAAGTGCTCCATGTTTCAGGCTGGAGCCTACCAGAGCCAAACAAAGTGTTGGGGGTGGAAGGTAGGTGAGGGAGAAGAGGTGGTGGCAGGCTGGGTAGAGGGGCAGAGGTGCCAGGCAGTAGCTGCAATTCTGACCTCTACCCCAATTTGGGGCCAGAGCCAGCACTGCAACAGCCACCTTGCTCTGCCCCTTCTCTCCCCCCACTACTCAATTTTAAGACAAAGACGTTTTTTCCCTCGTGCTAAAAACCTTATCTTGGAATTGAGTAAATATGCTAATAGAACAATTTCAGTTAAGTAAAAAGCTATTTTAGAATATACTGACTTGTGGTAATGAGCATTTAATTAAAATCTGTCACTTGTGCTTCTAGTATTTATACAAGGTCAAACCTATCCCATTTTTCTATACCAGTTTTCAAGTAAAGTATGTTTTGAATAGATGAAAATAGGAACTTTGTTTTAAAATGACAAGATGTTGTCAAGATTCTGTCCTTGGATTAAGTGCATGCAACTTTCATTAATTTCAGATTAAATATTTTTCCTTTCATAAAGAGTCATGTCTCCCTCTGATAAATGGTAATATGTAGTCTGAACACTCCATGATCATGGTCTTCAGTCTGCTCTTTGAAACAGAGTAATTGACAGAACACTCAGAACATTGCAGCTTTATAAATACATAGGAAATATGCCCACACCAACAGAACATATAGACTGACTGAACAAACTTGAAGCAAGTGATTTAATTCTAAAAAATAGCAGCTAAATCAAAATGTACAATTTCAAATCATGTAAATTTCAAAATGTACTTAAAATGAATCATTTGTTTTATGGCATCTCACCTGGAGGCTTTAAAGTCCTTTATTAATTAAGAATCGTCATCAGCTTTCCCAAGTACTCACACTCTACTGAAACTGGTGCAGCTAAGATAGGCAAGCCACCTTTCAAGAATGCCCGACACTCGCCTGCCAAAGAAAATCTTCTACAGCAAACTGTCAAATGGAGTACGCTCTCGTGGTGCACCAAAGAAGTGGTATAAGGACACCCTAAAGATGTCCCTAAAGTTTTGGCATCAACCCAGTCATAGGAGCAAATCACTCGTGACCGTCTATCCTGAATGTCATTAATCCAGAACGGAACACTGGCCTTCGAACGGCAATGCACAGCAAAAGCAATGAAGAAACGCGTGGCCAGGAAAACAAAAACCTCTTGTACCTAGTCCTCATCTCTTTCCTGCCTCTGCTGCACCACACTGTTCAAGGCAAAGATCGGGCTTATAAGTCACCTATATATCCACGCGACCTAGCCTCCACCTCCCTCCTTTCTCTTTCCTGTCTCTCTTTTCTCCTTTTTCCTTTTTTCCCCTCATCCTCTCTTTTCTCCCTCCCTGTTTTCTCCCCATTTCTTTTCTCTCTTCTCACCCCCCCCCCCCGATGCTGTCGTCTTCACCCGTGAAGGACAAACAACATCATAGTAAATTAGAGCTAACGAGGAAATGGTGGTGAAGTGACTTTCACGTCACAAACCCAGCCAGTGTCAGAGCTATGAAAGTAAAGGTCTTCTGATTCCCAGCCCAGTGCCTTATAGGCAACCCTCTCACTCTTTAGATCAGCTGCATATTGAGATAAAATTAATTCTGTGGCTGTTGCTTGAAAATTTCCATGGACTTTTTGGCCTGTTTAGCCAAAAAAGCTGATATACTCTGCTTAGTAGTAGCTGAGTAAGGATATAGCTAATTAAGCAGCTGACTGATCAGGTGGTACAGGGTATGTGTTGAGAAATCAAGCTGTTAATTAACAAGGAAGGAGATACATTTTAAAGGAGATGCATGGAAAATCACTTCACCTCAGTTTCCTCGTGGCTGGTGGCACCGACTGTATTGGTTTATAGATTCATAGACTGTAAGGGGCTGGAAGAGACCTTGCAAGATCATTGGGTCCAGCCCTGCTGCACTAGGCAGGAAAGACAATCAGGGTCAGGTGACCTCAGAGAGGTGACCAGCCAGTCTCCTCTATGACACAGCTGCTATTGTCATTGCTGCATTTTAATTATCTGTAGCTGACCCAGAAGCCATGGTCATATGGGAGGCTTTATCAAACTGCATACATGAAGACAGCTCCCTATAAGAGATGCTGCTGAGGATTCACACCTCTGAATAGCACATCCCAGATGCAAGATTGGCTACTGCAGCGCTAGTTATAATTGGGACTATACCATGAGTGATGCTATGGACGGTGGGATGTGATCGACCCCCACAACTGTCTTAAGGAGGGATCTTAAAGACCCCCCCCAACTATCCTGGAAGCCTGAAGGTAAGGAGCAGTCCCTGCAGAACTGTGGTGGAGAACACCCCCACAGCTATGCTGTTATAATCTGTGGCCTACAATCTGCCAAGCCTGAGAACTGGGCCCTGGAAGAGCAGCCATTTTGCCCATGCAAACACTGCCCGTGAATCGTCCTGCTGTTAGTTATACATGACCCTTTGCTGGGTTCTCCGAGCAATAAGTAAATAAAACAAACAAGCAGCCAACAAAACCCTTTGGCCAAGCATAGTCATTCACCTGAAATAGTCTACACAGACAGAGTCAGGTATAGCAGAAGATGGCATTTTCTTGTGGGTGTAATATATTTAAAATTGATTCTGTTGGGGAACAGTATTATCCCTTTGTTCTCTGTCAGTAAATTAATGTTTTAAGGGATGTCTTTCCCCAGAAACTAATTCCACCAATGTCTTGTGCGATGTGATTAAACTTGCATTTGATTGCTGCTTATGCCACTGAGTAGTCAAAGTAAATGTAATGAAGTTAGACTAGTTAAGCTGTGCCCATAGCCCAATCCCATTAACCTCAGGGAGGGGTGGTAGACTGACTTTGTCCCACAGCTTGCACCACCAGTTTGAACAGAGAATGTAAAAGAGGGAGGAATGTGCTGGAAACTGAGCAGTCTGTAAGTAAATAAGGATGTAAATTGATTTGGGTGATGGAAGAATGCCTCATTTAACCTCAGATTATGGTTAACTTTTTATACTCTCTTGTTCGCCAGTGCCTAACCATAAAGTGAGTCAATTTTTCTTGACTTTAGTTTTTCAGTTTGAGGGAAATATAATTCCCAGTCCAAGTATATGAATGAACTTGTGTTTTTATATGAAAAAACATGAGATTATTCCAGTGGGATAAGTGAATTCAGATAGCAAGATGTTGGAAACTGTTGAAGTGCTGCATTGGGCTTTGTACTATCACTTCAATAAATGTGTCAGCCGCCATGAAATGTGTCTAGAGTGGGTGGGATGGGGAGAACATGGAGGGAAAGGGTCAGACTGCTAACTCTAATGCAGAGCTCAGCTTTTACAAAATTGCATGCAATTCTTTTTTTGACAAATTCCACTGCATTTTGGATGAATTGCAAATTCAAGTGGCTCTCCCTGCTCTTTGTCAGCTAAGGGCCTAATCCTGCTCACTTCATCACTGGTGCTAGGATCAATGTTTTGCACTACGTGTAACTAACTAAAGCCTTCAGAGGTGGGAGTGGAGGGGAGGTGGGGAAGAAGACTATAAAGATTTCCACTGGTCAAAGACCCCCAGTCTTGAAGGAACTTTCTCATTCTTGTACCAAGCTCTGCAGGGAGTCTTTTCATCTAGTGAATGCTAAACAACTGCCCACTTATACTGAAGAGCAGCTGTAACACATAAGCACTATATTAGGGACAAGGGAGACCATTCACGCTGAAAATTACTTTTATACATCCTCACACTCCTTCTGTCTTTGGATTGGCTGCAGCTGAGTTCCCCCCAAATTATGGACCCCTAACCTTCCTGACCTTTTAGAGAGAGGGCTGGGGGAGGGGAAGCAAATTAAGTCATCTGGCTAGGAGTCTGATTCAATCATGCCTTCTCACTCTCCTTAAAATGGGCACAACGATGTTATGAGTGAGGCATTCAAAGATATTACGGGCATCTCAGAAAGGTACTCAGAGATGTGAGGGTAAGACGGGGTACTTGGAGCAGAGTTTGGGGAGATGGAAAAACAGGACACATTTCAACCCTTGCACTTTAATATCAATAACTGTATTCTGTTAATGTCTCCGTTACATACAGGAAATCTTGTTTCAATCTGCTCTATAGCTTGAAAAACAAGAATCAGTTTTCCTTTTATTTGATGGATCTTTGGACACTCTAAATGTAAGAAAAATAACACTCAGAAATTGACGCATGCCTGTTTAAGACGCACTTAATGCACACCAGTATCTCTTGCTCAGCTCTCGTATGATTTGCTGTGGAACCTTCCATAAAGTTCTATTTTATCTGCAAATCTGAGACAGTACTGACTATATCTTAAATTCTGTAATGATTGTTCAGTATAGCTGTCTCTACAGGGACTGAGAAACCCCAGGTGACCACTGGAGGCAGTAACAATATATCATTAGCCCAAACTGGACCTTGTGATAACTTTGGATTCAAATACAAAGATAGTCATAAAATATCCAGTGGCCTTTTACTGGATGTTCCTCCTCAAATGCTTAAATTATGATTAAACAGTCTCCTTTTTTCAAGTGGGTTTTAAGGATTCTTTAAATCTTGGTTATTTCCCCTTGCATCTGTTGAAGGAATTGATCCATTATTCTATTAAGTTGTAATTAACTAACAGGAAGGTGGATGGAAGTGCATGTTTACACCTTATCTTTATTTTTAAAAGCTTTTTGTATTGACTTGCATCCTGTTTTTAAGATGCAGTCAGTAAAACAATTTTGCAGTTACTGCAGATATGTTTTTGCTGCTTTGGGTCTTATGCAGCCTAGAAATGTGTGTACCATGTGTCTAGTACCTCAGCTTAGTCAGAGAAAACATGGGACCACATTGCCAAGTATCATATATCCATCCTCTTTGTGCTTGAGGAGTTAGAGCTGTTAAGGTGGCAGAAGTGACTCCTCTCAGTCTGGTAGCTCTCTGAAATATTTTACTGGTAAGATGAGAATGCAGTACTAGCCTCTTTGTTCCCTCAAAATGCCATTCCTTTAAGTTCACTTGTAAGGTTGGGCAGAGCCACAGATTTCTGGCCTTTGAAGGGAGTGGACACAGATGGTCATGGAAGTTCAGAGCTTTTGTGGGCCATGAGGGGCATTCACTTCTAGGGAATGCCTTGAAAGTAAGTAAATCCTGAGAAAAGCAAAGCATAGTTCCTAGACTATAGGCTTTCAGACAACAAGTTTCCTGTCTATACACAGTAGGTCCTGGAGAGAGGAAAAAATGGGAGGCCTATGGTGAGCAGAGATTTCCGATATTTCTGGTTCCAACTCTATGGGACTGTGGGGGGGAGTGAGGGGCACCTTACTCCTCCTCTTCCCCCCCCATAGTCCCTCCCCAGCCCTGCTGGCACCCCTTGTTAGGGTTAGGACTGAATCAGTATCAAAAAGTCTGTGATAACTAGTGACAGTCTTAAAATGTGACATTGCTCGAGCCTGTAAGGGTAGAAATGACTGTTCGTTTCTTTAGAAAACTGGGAATCTTGTTTTCTTTGCTTTCTAAGGATACAAAACCTTCATGTCTCCTGATGCCACAGATGACGGGGATTAAAAAATATAGCATACTTCTTAATTCTGTACCAGGTGAAATCTTAACAATTTGGGGTTCTGCTAGAAGAAAATTAGTAATATTGTGTACCATCTGAAAGATTAAAAGCTGACCTCAAATATTAAAACATTTATTTTTGTCATCTCCTTATGTCACATCAATTTTTTTTAATTTTGTTTTTTAATTTCAGTAATTTTAAAGAACTTCAATAAATGTCTAAGTTCTAGAGGCTATAAAACTTCAAAGCGAAGGAAACTTCAAAGAAATTAAACCAAACATTCACTCCACTTACTGTACGCATTTTGTTATGGGCCTCTTAAAATGCAAGAGGGAAGCTCTTGAGAACATCAGAATGGGCATTGGCTTGCCTCAGTTTCAGGAGAGAACAAAAAGGAGGTACCCGTATGAGCTATACTTTATCATCCTGCACTTTTAAAGTAATAGCCTATATCATTTTAATGATGACGTATTAAATCAAATGTCATCTCTGCTTACTGCACTGATAAACTTTGAACTTTAGAAAACTTTTCTTAGTACTAATCCTGTCAGAGACAACAAAACCTTTTTTTCCTTCCATTTTTCTCCTGAAAAACCAGCACAACTGGTACATTTTTATACATTACTCTCTACCTTTCCCTCCTTTTAGCCACTCTCAAAATAATAAAAATTAAGATGGGAAAGGTCTGCTCAATCCTGAGTTGTATATCCACTTTTGATTACCTAAGATCCCACATCACTTTTCATAGGAGTTAGACATGTTAATAATTGTCTTGGTTAAACTCCAATGAAATAACACTAGTAATGTAGTTAAGGAGAGTTCTTCACATGGTTGCACCACCAAGGGCTTGTCTTTGGAATACCAGGTGCTACGTAACTAAAAGATAACAGTCATTCAATATTGTGTGTGCAAAATAATTCTAAGTGTGTTACATTCTTTTTCCTACTACTGCCATACAGTAACTTCCAGGCTGCATGGAAGGCGTTGAGGGCAAGGGGAGTGGAGAGAGGTTTTTAAGATAAAAGAACATTTATGGGACAAAATGAGTGCGAGCATTCCTCACTATTTCTGTTTATAAGGAGCTCTGACTTGGGAAACTATTTTAATACAAAATTTCAGTTTGCTTTTAGGACTTAACCCCTTAACAGTCAAAACGAAAAATCCTTGTAGCTGGGATCTTCTCTATCAGGAAGGACTTTTTTTCCCCCACAAAACTATTAATGAGGTTAACTAAATTATTGGTTCCATGTTGTTCCTCTGGGAGCTGAAATAGGTTTTGCAATTACCTGTGCTTCAGCTAACCCTTGCTAGTTTTCCAAATGTTGTTGTTTAGCTTTTGATGTGATATTAGATGTCCATGGAACACAGTGTGGATGACTCCTTTGTTGCCATGATATAAATACCAAAGCATAAATAAATTCTTCATTTCATTAGGAAGGAAAGCAGAAAGCTAGAACATTGCTTAACCATGACAGCCCTTCCTCCCCCAGGGTGTGGAGGTGAATGAACCAGCAGAGGAAAGACTTTGGCAACTAGAGTAACTTCCAGAGATTTTTAAATGGAGTTAATCCTGGGATGATTTGGCCAGCAATTCATGGGCAGGTGTGTAGCCAAGCTGTATTTCGTGGGATTGGTTATTCTCCTGAGTACAGCAGGCAGCATTTGGCCTTCGTATTCTCCTCAAATATCAAAACATCTGCACTCAGATTCCTCTGTTGGCTAATCCTGCCTTAGCCTGAAGAAAAATGTCTAGCATCTGTGATAACATGCAAAAATCAGATCAATCTATGTTGTTGAGAGTTCCAAGGCAGTGTACAGTCAACTCCAACAGTGGCTAAATCTTAGTGAAGAGAGCACTGGACTGGGACAAAGGCCATCTGTGTTCTATTCCCAGCTCTGCAACAGGTTTGCTGAGGGGACCTTGGGCAAGTCACTTCAGCCTTGTGGCTCAGTTTCCCCATCTGTAAAATGAGGATAAAATATTTTTAAAGTCCTTTCTGATTGGAGAGCCAGCTATTTAATTCATTTTAGTGGCAGATCCATGTTTGAGTCTGTTTGTCTGTCTCATGCATAATTTTTAGGTAGCATTAAAATTAGCTTCTACTATACTGCAACTAACTTTTAAATTTGACTACCTTGGCTATCATTTCCACTTCCACATAACCAAACTGAAGAGAATATTGTCAGCATAGATGGCACACTTCCAGCTGAAAGTTCTGTGCCATATATCCTGGGGAGCAAGACTACAGACAAACTGTACGTTTCAGGTTGTTTACTTTGTGTAGTCAACATCGCTGTTCAATGGACAGCACTTGCACTTCCTGTCTAATGTACAACATGAAGATTTACTTATCCTGTCTTCTGAAAAGCACTTTCATGTCTTGTAATTCTCAGGCCCTATAAGACTGTAAGAGGGTGTTTATCAGGACAGCACGAATAAAACTAAAACTGAAAAGGTGGGAGAAGCAGGTAAAAGTTCCCTACAAATAGGGCCAAGGAAGCCTGACTTTGTGCTTTTCTTTTTTTGCCAAAGGGTGCATCTACAAATAATCAGTGGAATAGGAAACTCCTTAGTCCTTTACAGGATTTTTTAATTAAAGACATAATTTTTCTGTCTCCCTCTTTCTTAAATGAATTGATGTGGACTCTGTGCTTCCAACACCTCCTCAAACAGACTGCACTGCAATGCAGAAATTGGAAATAAAGCCACGACTCAAAAGATAGGTAATGGGCTCAAAAGATAGGTAATGGGCTATGGAACCTTCCACATAGCTTTTTGTTTAATATTTGCTGCAAGTGGGTAGAGACCCAAATCTTTTCCTTTCGAGCTTTTATTTGGTGGTCCAGCATACTCTGAAGTGTGTTGCCCTGGGATTGAAAAAAGCTATATGCACTTAAGTGATCAGAAACTGGTTTACACCTGTAACAGAACAGAAGTTCAGTGCACATAAACCAGCTTCAAAATGGCTGAAACTGCTTTAAGATAAACCTGGTTGAATGTAGTATCAGACTTAACTGATTTAGGTCAAACTGGTTTATGAAATTTCTGTCCCAGAACCCTTCCTGGCTCAAGTTAAATTAGTTCCTCAGCATCCCAGCATGCTTTGCAGCCCTGGGCACAGCTTTCTGCTCCAGAGAGCAGGACTGGTCCGAGCGCTCTGCTCCCTAGCTGGAGCAGTAAGGGCTGGCTCACTGGACTCACTGGCTGCCCCTCCCCTCCCCCCGCCCGCCACGCAAACCCTGGCTGGGGTCTGGGGCCGGGAAGGGGGGCTAAAGTCATCTTCCCCCAAGTACAGAGCTACCCTGCCCTGCTGGCTTAGTGCTGGCTGCGACTAGACTACAAATCCCAGAGGCACCTGGAAACAGGAAGAGGAAGTGATGAGCAACCCTGCAAAGTCCTGCTGGCGCAACTGTGGACAGCAAATCCCAGAGACCTTGGGGGCAGCAGGAAGAGGAAGCAAAGATACAGCCCATGCTGGCTAGGTGACAGAGCACTGTGCTCTAGCACCCCCCATCTTCTGGCTTAAGCCACTGCAGGCATATGGCTGCACTTTCTGAATCACAAGTGAATGTTTGTTCATTTGCTTATTGGTTCAATCTTTACAGATCAGATTAATCTGCAAAGACTGAATCAACTCCGCCTTGGGCTTTCTGACTGTTTGTACCTAGCCAGGATGTTCGAGGCTTCTGCTAACCCTTTGACAGCATCATTCTATCCAGTACTCCAGTTAGGTGCCTTAGAAGTACCAGAAGTTATAAAATAGACAATGTAGCTGATAAATGCTATGTGCTTAACTGGCTTATGGACTTAGCTGGTATTCAAGTAACAAAAGTGACATTGCAAGCATTAGGTTAAAAATTGGGAGCCAAAGTTAAGTAATCAAAAGCGGTTAAAGGAAAAAAAGAGAATTTTAATTTGACAGTATTGCTTTAAATATTGCATTACTCTCTGAAATGTTTTCACTACTGCTATGATTGTTATAATAAAACAGACGCAAGACTTAGAGCAGAAAGAAATTAAAGTAAAAATTATTACTTTTCAGTTGAACTGCTCTGTGTATTTGACAACAGTTTGTATGTGTTGTCAGCTCCACTCTTAAATCTGTGCAGTCAGTTTCCCAGTTCATGTAGATCTTCCAAACGGCAACAGAATGGGGAGAAGCACATGTTAAAAATAAGTAATTGAAGAGCCACGGAAGATACAGGGAAAGATGCAACTGGACCTATTTTTCAAATCTTTAAAAATGTCATGAAACAAAATTGACTGCATCCCATTAAATGGCCAAAATGTACCTATGGGTTACAAGCTATATGCCCAGACATCTAATGCTATTCTTAAATGAGCCAAAGGGCATGAGAGCCCTAAGCCTCAGGTTTTTTAAGCCTTTGCCTGCCTCATCAAGTGTAAAGTGGGGTCATGCTTCAAATGAACAACAGTAAGAAAAATGAAGGTGAGAAAATCAATCAAGAATTAAAAAGACCATCATCATTAAATCATACTTCATTAAATTATAATTTGGGGTTTATGGGCCTGACCACATGCTTAATTTTCACAACACACATACTGTATCTTATCCTGTTAGGTGTTAGATAGCCCTCTCAGGATGTTATGTAACTGAGTGATACCTCCGATTTAAAAATATATCTATCTATTATTTTTGCACTAGCCTGGAAGTATTATCAAATCTTTCTAATTAAAAAGGAAATGTGTGAAAATAGGGGTGAGGAATGTTATCATTTTTAATACAGTAGCAGTTTGATTACTTTAATTTATTTTTTATTTATAGAACACCTAAATTACTTTGGATTGATAGATGGACAACAGAGAGCTGAAACTGCTCTTCTCTGGGAAGCTTTTCAATAAAGGAGGTTTAGTGCCAAGACCTAAAATAGTGCTACCTACTATCTTCATTCACGTAAGTAATCCTTACTCACATGAGTAGCTCTATTGAAACCAGTTTTGTCATTCAAAGCACTAAACACAGCATCACTTCTCACATGGCTACTCTTGCACTCGCTTCAAGGATAACCAGTATATCTCTTGAGCAAAATGTAATTTTATTTGTATGCCTTCATATTACTTCAGCCAATCTTTAAATTTCACAACTACAGCTATATCAATTCAACTCTCACAACTATGGCTATATCATTTCAATGCTGATATAAAAAAAATCTTAGATATGAGATGGCAATAACTGTATTTGCTTAGCTTAGAATGGAGAAATTAGATGTGATAGTATTAGTTTAAGTATTTAAGTATGGACCCTGAGACTACCTAGTGCTATAACAATATTAAAAATTAATCAAATCACAAACTTCAATCCTTTAGGGCACAAGCCAAATTCCATAGCAAGTCAGGGCAAGTTGCCCTGTCCCTAAGGGCAAACTGTCCTACTTAAGCAGGTTTCTTGTACCAGAACAGGAATTCATAGCCACTGGCCTATACCACTAGACAATTTCCACGTTCCTAACACATAAGAAGTCTTCTGAAAACTCTTTGCCTCTCTTCCTATCACCTTCAAAATTAGTAATTACAATAAAAGGAAGTCTTTTCTTTACATGTCTTCGTGTTACCACAGCCAAACTTTAAATGTCACAACTATGGCTATAATAATTCAACTCTCATAATTATGGCTATATCAATTAAACTCTCATCATTTTTTTTCTCCCTGAAAACCTCCAAATGAGAGAGAGATTGGCAGGGGAATGGACTAGATCTGGCCCCTGGCTCTACATCATTCAGGCCACATGGCTCTCTGTAGGCCATGGCCCTGCCCATCAGACTGAATGCAGAGAGGTGGCATGGGGCCTGGTCTAGTTGTATAGGGCCAAAACCTTGAGCACCACTAGACTAGAGAACCTTCTTTCCAAGAATGTTCCTTGGCTCATCCTTTATTAATGCACTACCATGGGCAGCAGCAATGAAGGACAGATTTTTCTATGTATGTAGGTCCCATCACTGCCCTTGGGATACAGGAGTGGGCTTCTCCACCATGTTTTACTACCAGAAATCTGTTCTTGATAGTCAGCCTTGATTTTTTTTTTTTTTCCTTCTTCTGGTCTTGTTTGCATCCACTTTTTTAGGTGTAACACCTTAAATAATTCCTCTTTTTCTATGTGTCAGTTACTTACAAGTTCTTTAATCGCTGCTTTACTAAGCTATGCTATACATAAGTAGAAGGTATATGGAGTCTATTAGAACAACTGTACTTGTTTTACTTTGGCTATCTGCCTGGTAATGAGGTGTCTAGAACCACTTTAGCAATAAAACAGTAACTATGCCAAGTCCATGCCTGCTGCATGGTATATGAACACAAAACAAAAACGAAGTTCCTGCTCCGAAGAGTTTGCCATGCAAACTGTATTACAGATTCAACTTTTCTAATGCATGCTTATATGTAACCAAAATTCTTTGGTTTGTTGCCAAGTTATGTTCTAAACTCATGTCTGATTTACTGTCCTCTATCACTGCTAAACTTCTTGTCACATTATTGCTTGCTGTGTTTCTTCTTCCCATAAAACTTCCATTTGTGCAGAACATATTTTCTTTGGTGTTTACCAAGAAAAATACAGTGATGAATGAACTGTGTTTGGTTCTTTGTTTGTATTGATAGGAAATCTAAGGGTCAAACTTTCAAATGTAGATGCTTCTGAAATCAAGCAGCTGAATCTGCATTAGGTGGATGATTTATGGATGAGCTAGATGCCAGAATGCAAGTGCCTACCAATGGACACTCAGGTAGAAGCAGTAAAACATGTGGCTTTGCATGCTAAAATTAGGGAAAAGAGATTATATGCTTCAGGGCTACACTCTGGCTGTTGTGCAGATTAATGGAAGTCATTCCCTCTTCTTCAGACACACAGTGCACAAGTAATTTAGGACACATCTACATGGCAACCTTATAAGGCTGCACAGAGATACCTCCAAGCATACTGTGCCATTCCAGTATAGAAATCAGAGTACCTGAAACTGCCTGGCACTCTGGGTAAGCTAATCAGCACTGCTGAATGACAGAGCCAGTTAGCCTGCCTTCGTGCTACATAACTCATCCATGGCACAACACAGACACTCACTGCATCTTAGAAGGCAGACTGTGCAGAGCAATGGAGCATTGCTGATCAGGCACAGATCCAGGATGTTAGAAAGTGGGGTGGGGCAGTGGTGGAGAGCTCCCCCTGCACGTTTCAGGCAGCCAGAGCTCACCAGCAAAATGGGGAGTGACCATATAACTGCAGCCCTCTCCAATCCCTGCCACAACCCTGGTCCTTACCAACCATAACCCCCACTTCAATCCTGCTGCTAGTCAAAGCAAAAGCAAATCTATCATGCACATGTGGCCTACATATACCGTGAAGACGTGAGGCTTCTTTTCAAGTGTCTAAAGTAAGTTGTTGTCAACAAAAACTTCTTTGAACCAGTTAGTCTCTAAGGGCACTTTAACATGTGTCCTGGAGATGGGGGGGAGGGGGCTCAAGAACAGCGCTTTAATTAGAACAGCTCTGAGAGCCACTCTAATGAAAGTGCTGCAGCATCTCACATATCAGTGTTTCGATGCTTCAGAACAGCAGCAGGGGCGTTTAAACTAAAGCTCATTTGAGCTTTAGTTCAAGCACCCCTGCCACCATTTTGAAACATAGGGGGAACGCTGATACACAAGACACGGGAGACTGATGGAATGTGGTAATTCCCACGTTACAGCAGATCAATTAATTGAGTCGGCTCTGACACACTGGACTTAGTGTGTCAGAACAGGCTCCATGCTCATGTACAGGCACCCTAAAAGTGCCACCTTGTCCTACTTCCTACTCACGTTTAAGCACTGATCTTTGGTGGAGTTAGGATGGTAAGCCTGATGAAACAAGTGTGATGTGGTAAAGTAATTCCTACATGTCACTCAGTAGTGGTAGATATCATTTCTTAACCAACTGCTACACCAGTTTGGTTGGCTGCCTGTTGCTAGAGAGTATGGAAAAAACATCCTACACCACTATCACACTGTTATCCCAGATTTTTTAATTTTACCACTCAGACATAAATCCAGTTACTGGGCCAAGTAACAAATAGATTAAAACCTTTGTAGCCAGCTCATCACTGAAAACTTGGATACTTAGCTCCAAAACTTGGATACTTGGCATCAAGCTGATGTTATATTGAGGGTGGAGTTCAATACAATAGCCAGTTTAATGCATCTTAATGTTATAAAATGCTTTTATGTCATATCTTGGACAATAAATGCTGCAGTAAAGCTTTAATAAAACAGGTCTGTTTGGTAAAAATGAGTCTTGCACATAGAACAAAACATTCATTGTCACTTTACTGTTTAAACCTTTATTATTGCCATTTTCTTGGTACAATGGGCTTTTATGCACCAAACAGCTGTATTCATCATGTTTATTTAGAAGGCATTCATTGTAGTGGAAAAATCTGCAGCACAAAAATCTTGGTTAAGTGCAAGAGCACTTTGTGGATGCTAGAATTTTTTTTTCTTTTCTGTCCAGTTGCTTTGGTCAGCATGCAAGTCACATACACAGGCACTGCCATGCAGACTTGCAAGTACTTAATAGCAACTTTTCATGAGCTGTCTACTTTTCCAGGCAACCTCCTCGGGAAATTTTTCTACTGCACAGCAACATGCTGCACGCATACTTATTTTACTCCCTATGATCCTATCATTTCTCAATCTGTTGCTATTTTGGCCTCTCATTAGGTCACCTTCCAAATATTGTGCACAGCTATGTGTCAATCATTGTCACAGCTCAGCCCCAGGCTATGCCAACCCAGGACAAAACTAGGAAGAAAAATGCCAACCAAAGCACTATGTAGGAAAGTGTCAACAGTTAAACTGTGCAAAGTCATTTGTGTTCTGAAGGTAGTGTAAGCCTACTTGGTGAAAAATAAACCCATATAGCACTGTTGCTTCCCAAAATATTTTTGCACCGTCTAAATATTTAGCATTTCCTGAACAGTATCTGAAACTGGAGACATAAACAGAAGTTAGAATGTCAAGAATTAAGAATCTGACATTGGAGGAAACCCTCATGGGTAACTCCTGCCAAAAGACATTCAAGTTTCCAACTTCTTGAAAAAATATTGAATCTAGTATATTGACTTGAGGGGCACAGCATCTCTAAAGCCCTTTGATGTCCTGGAATGAAAGATGCCAAGCAAGTGAAACTTATTAATGAACGGCAATGGATTTTTTTAAGGGCCTCTTAATCAGCTACTGGCTAGACATTATTGTAATCAGAGGCAGGAAAACACATTTGAACAATTGGCAACTTATGACTATTCCATAAATATGAAGTCTCCATGCAGAATCAAATGGCTCTCTGTTTCCTGACTGTTGAACCCGTTCTGTTTTGTAGTGCTGACACTCCCAGCTGTAACCTTAAGAAGCTGTTTACAAGAACAGGAGTAAGAAAAGGTTGCATGGAAGTGTTCTGTAGACGAGTAGCACCTGAGTAGAAATACAATACAGGTAAGTCTCAGAAAAGCCTCCAAAGTGATGGTCAAGGGTGGCATTTTACTATTAAGTGTTTCAGAATATGCAATGGAAGCAGCAAGTTGAAAAACGCTTACTAAACTTGGAGTAGGCTGTGTGAAACAGTGAGAGATGGTTTTTTTTGTGGGGAGGGGGGAAAGAGAGAGAGAGAGAGAGAGAGAACTAGAAAGAAATGTCTCCCAGAAGGAAGGGGGAGCAGCTTTCTGTGGGGAAAAGCTGAAGTCCTGGTTATTAAGGATGCAATGGAAGAGAAAGAGGGAACCCTAGAGAGTTAAAAACTTCTCCAACGGGTCTGTTCCTCAGGCAACTACCGGCCCCCATAGCTGCATTCACACACATTTTTCTTTTTTCATACCCAAGGAAAACCCCCATTTTGAATGGAATGGGTTTGAAATTGAGCCAAACGTCAACTCTTTGCCATGAGTAAAGCCATGAAAGGCAAAGCTGGATTCCTAGCATCATCAGGAAATTAGAATGTTTGCTGTGAAATGCAGAATGACAAAATATACGACTTGGTATTGACATGGGTGCAGTTTGGGGTTTGAATTTCGTTGCCTAATAACTTTGTGAGATTGCAATGTATTTTTTGAATTTTGCATCCTTTTTTTAAAGTGAAAGGCATTACATGGAAAAAAGCACGTTGGGCTTTAGACTGAATTATGAGTAACTCTTCTTTGAGAAATAATGGATTCTATCAACCTGAAACTAAGTTTTACTTTCCAAAACAGTCTATTATGAAGGGGGGGGGGATTTGATAGAAAAGCTTGATTCTGTTTGTTCAGTAGTTCTTTCTAGTCACACCTGCAATAATTTCCATAACATTTAGCCAAATATCAACTGGTGTTTTTAACAGAACAATCCTTAGCTGTAGTCCCCTCTAATAGAATAAAATAATGTTGGACCCTTTAAAACTGGTTAGGCTTGGAAGCATTGCTTTTAAACCTACCCCTTTTAGTTTTTAAATGAATTAACTGGGAATGTTTTGAAACTCGGCACATAAGAGCTGCCATACTAACTCCCAACTGCACCCAGTATCAAATGCTATAGAGCAATGTTTCTCAACTTGTGGGTCATGACCCAAAAGTGGGGCACGAGAATGTAGGGCAGGGTCATGAACGATCTTTAAAAATAGACTCTCCTTTAAAGGAGAGAAGGGTGGGAAACCAGGGCTTTTCCCTTGCAGGCTGGCACAGTTCCAGCTGGCGAAGGGCTGCTTGGGGTCCCCGCTACCTCAAATGCTGAAGGGCCAGGGCCTGGGGGCAGTGGGTCAGGAGTGAGGGGCACTGGGTGTGGCCTGGACACGGATGTTTACAAATGGGTCCTGGTACGAAAAAGGTTGAGAACCACTGCTATAGAGGAAGGTGCAAGAAGCCACAGTTGGCAGGTGTTAAGAAGGCTGCTTCCCACTAATATTAGGTCTTATCCTGATCTTTAATAGATAAAAGGAGGCTTAAGCAAAGGCTGAAGCAGAAGGTGGGCAACACTTCCATAGTCCTTGGTATGAATGTGTGAGGTTCCATTCCCTATTTATGTAACACTGACTGTAATGACTTCCTGTGGCTGTGATTTCCACAGCTTCATCCCTTCCCTGCGCCGCCTGGTCTCCCTCCTTCCTTTCCATGTGGAACATTTCCATGTTGCATGAGAGGCAGGGAGCAAATTCCTGATGTTGCCTCTCGACCAGCTGTTACTTCCACCGTTTACCAGCTTCTTCCCACAATTCTTTCCTAAACGAAACAGCCCCGACTTCTCCCTCTTTTAGTTACAAACTTGTGTTCTCCGTGCCTGTGGCTGAAAAGGCTCTGCAGCCCATTCCCTCAGCGCGGAGACCCATGCGGGGGGCTGCAACCCTCGGGGCCCCGAGCTGCGCAGCCTGTCCCAGGGCGGTGGCCCGGGGCTCAGCCCCTGCCTCCCCGCACAGGGCGGCGGAGCGGCCCCGCTTTCCACAGGCAAAACGAGGAGCCGAAGGGAGGGGGCAGGGGTTGGCGAAGGCTCCGCGCGGGCAGTGCGCCCGCCCCGG
>NW_017728994.1:15978240-15978929 GCF_001723915.1 Gavialis gangeticus | reverse complement strand
ACAAATGGGTCCTGGTACGAAAAAGGTTGAGAACCACTGCTATAGAGGAAGGTGCAAGAAGCCACAGTTGGCAGGTGTTAAGAAGGCTGCTTCCCACTAATATTAGGTCTTATCCTGATCTTTAATAGATAAAAGGAGGCTTAAGCAAAGGCTGAAGCAGAAGGTGGGCAACACTTCCATAGTCCTTGGTATGAATGTGTGAGGTTCCATTCCCTATTTATGTAACACTGACTGTAATGACTTCCTGTGGCTGTGATTTCCACAGCTTCATCCCTTCCCTGCGCCGCCTGGTCTCCCTCCTTCCTTTCCATGTGGAACATTTCCATGTTGCATGAGAGGCAGGGAGCAAATTCCTGATGTTGCCTCTCGACCAGCTGTTACTTCCACCGTTTACCAGCTTCTTCCCACAATTCTTTCCTAAACGAAACAGCCCCGACTTCTCCCTCTTTTAGTTACAAACTTGTGTTCTCCGTGCCTGTGGCTGAAAAGGCTCTGCAGCCCATTCCCTCAGCGCGGAGACCCATGCGGGGGGCTGCAACCCTCGGGGCCCCGAGCTGCGCAGCCTGTCCCAGGGCGGTGGCCCGGGGCTCAGCCCCTGCCTCCCCGCACAGGGCGGCGGAGCGGCCCCGCTTTCCACAGGCAAAACGAGGAGCCGAAGGGAGGGGGCAGGGGTTGGCGAAGGCTCCGCG
>NW_017728994.1:15960069-15968045 GCF_001723915.1 Gavialis gangeticus | reverse complement strand
ATCGCCGGCCCACGCGCCCGGACTTCGTAGCAAACTTCGCGCGGCGGCGACTCGACTCGACTCGACTCGGCTCGGCCCGCGCTACAGCTGCCGCTACCCCTGCCGCCGCCGCCGCTATCCGTCTTTATTCCCACTGCCCCGGCGGCCGCTGCGGGCAGCGCTCATCGCCCGGGCAGCGGCGGCGGCGCGCGCTCATAGGCCGCTCATTGACTATGTATCGACGGGGGCGGGGCGCGGTGAGGCCGGCGCCGCCTGGATGGCTCATTGGAGCGCCTCATTTGAATATGGATATGGCTTGGACCAATCGGAGGACGACATCTCCTCGCCCTTCTCTCCGCCTCCCTCCCCCAGCCAGGGGTGTCGACCGACCGCAGGCTGCGGGGTTTGCCCGGGGCTGCCTGGGACGGCTGGGACCTGAAAACTCTGTGCGTGTGCGTGTGCGTGTGTCTGCCCGCCCCAGGGGGGCCCTCCAAGGGGGGGTGTAGCTCCAAGAGGGGGTGTATTTCCAAGGGGGGGGGGTGGAGGGGGCGTTCCAAAGTTGCGGAGAGCGCGCGCGCGCGTGTGAGTCCAAGGGGGGAGGGGGGTGCATGTGGCTCCAAGGGTTTCCTTTTCCTTTTTCCTGGAGTTTTTGTTTTGTTTTTTTTGTTTTTGGGTTGTTGGTTTTTTTGGATCAGGGCTCCTGGCCAAACCAGGATTTACGTCTGCTGCGGAGTTTGCTGTATGTCCGATCATAGCTTGCTGTTTCCCGCCACCCCCCTCCCCATTTTGCTGATTTATGCCTGTCTCTTGCCAGATCTAAGGATCCCTCCTTCGAAGTCCCGTCTCATTAACACTTTGTCAGAGCTCCAGGTTTGCAAAAGTTGGTTTGGCTCTTGGGGTCATGCCAAGACCACGCAGAGTTAGATTTTCCAAATAAGGCTGGAGAGTGCTGTGATATTCCTCCTTGAAACCCGGCTAGGTAGCCTGGGATCACATTCTTGCAGAGCAGGGCTGCAGTTAGGATACAAAGGAGTAGGCCATTTAAGGAGTCAGCAGCACAAAAGAGGAAAATACGTTGTTCGCTTTTAGGAAAGTGCTTGAGTGTGTAAGTTAGCAATTATTGCTCCATAGACACTCCCATCCTGCCTTCTCTGTGCTGAATTAAGATTGTGGCAGGCTAGCCATTTCTCACTGCAACCATGAAGCCAAGATCCTTCTTTCAAAGCTACAGCCTCTGGCAGAGGGTGACTTTTAAAAAGTTAGGCAAAAACCCTGAAGCAGTTTCTTGAGTTCTGAGAGGGGAAATGCACACACTTTCCCAGCATGTGGTCTATAGCTTTTTATCTTTTAAGAACCTGACCACTTTCTTTGCCAAAAAACATCTGAACTTGAAACTTGGTATGCGATTTGGCCTTAATGAGCTGTGGGCTTTGCTAAGATCTGAGAAAGACACTCTTCCAAAAAGGCAAAGTAACAAATGGTTGGAAATGCAGGTCTGAGAACGCACAGTAGAAAATGCCATTAAGCTGTCAGCTACAAACCCCAAAGATAGATGCATTTTTCTTATGTGATCAGGTAGTTAACTGCAGATATCTGGTTACAGGAATGTATAAAGCTCAGTTGCTGAAGCCGGAGATTGTAAATTCTGGAGGCTTAGAGCAAGGGGTAGTTTGTAACAACAGCAAGATGTTAAGGCCCTATCTTTGTGAATTATACTCCTTTATAAACTAGGCTGATACGGTTTAAGTGAGTGGATTCAGTTATCCTGCTCTAAATGTGCTTACTCTGCCATGTGAAGAGGAGCAAGCTCATAGTGGATTAATTCTTCTTTTTACCAACATATCAATCTGTGTCCAGACTAGGGGGTTTTATGTGAAAACTGTATGAATTAATTAAAAATCTCAACCATAATTTACAGTATAAAAAAGGTGACACAGAGGCTCTGTGCTCCACAAGCCCTGTAGTTCTGGAGTTGGGAACTTTGGACATTTGCTGGTAAAGTTGTACAAAACAAAGACACTTGACACTTCAGCAGATGGCTGTAGAAAGGTCAGAATATACCAGGAAGCCCAAACGAAGAGGCTGACTTGAAGTTGTCTGTATGTTTGTTATTGTGGACTGACTTTTTGTAGGTGTGTTGATTACTACATCAACCATAAGCATTTTCTCTCCCTTCTCTGTTTCCTTTGACAGATGAAAGCTTTTAGATTTGGTTCATGGTTAAAGTTAATAAAGTCCTGTCTAAAAAATCAAGTAGAATATGGTTCTGGTCATATCAACTACTCAAAAAAACCCAACAACAACAACAAAGCGATTGTGGCTGGTGCGATGTTGAGTGTGTGTGGAAAGGTAACGTTTTAACTTCAGTGATTTTACTGAAAAGCGATATGTGCAGGCAGAGGTAGCATTATGCAGTGGAGAATACAGTGAGTCCACGGGGGTCAAATAGGGGTGTGCAAAGCGGGCTGTATTCAATTCGGATTCAGATTTGGCCTGAATCGGGACAGTGATTCCTATTAATTGATTCAGATAACTGTCCCTGTTTCGATTTATCCGAATCTGAAGATTCGATGCTGATTCATATAATCAGCGATTCAGACACAGAGACAGCTTTAAAAGTTTTTTCTACATACCTTGAGGTACCAACGCAGCTTGTGATCACTGTGATGTGGGGGTGCATGGTACGTGGACCATACTGGGCCTCTTCCCCAGCTCGGCAATTGGCCGCAGGGAACCCCCGGGTGCCCCTGCAGACCCAGGAGGCACCAGTTACTGAGCAGGGTGAGGGGAGGCCTGCACACTCCCCAGCAGACCCAGAAGTGGACTGGAAGTGCTTCTGGTCCACTTCTGGGTCTGCTGCCGAGCACGCTCCATGTGACCCAGAATCGCAGCATTCACAAGCCCCTGCTACGTAGAGGTATGTAGAAAAAACGTTTAAAGCTATCTCTGTGTCTGAATCTTTCCAAATTTCTCCAAATCTGTTCAGAGGGTTCCAGTTCAATTCAGAGAGAATAAAGGGTCCTCTGATTCAGATTTAGAGATTTGGCCACCAAATCGGGTGTGTTTTGGGCTGTAGGAAATTGGCTTTTGGTGATGAGGTTAGTGAGGTTCAGGGCTTGTTTGAGTTAACAAACCACTTTTCACAGAACAGCCTATGAACTTCACTTCATCAGCCTCCTGGATACAGAAACTCATGACGCACTACAACCTCCCAGACATCTAACTCCGCAGGTACCTCTCCACTTTTACCTGCTACATCCCCCTCTGCCCCCATCCCTGTCTGTCCCTCACCCCCGATGCCTCCATTTCCATTTTTACTGACTGGCTTTCTTGCCTGCATTACATGCCAGGCCAGCCTCTGGCTTCTTTACTATTCCTTCCATCCAGGAACAGCACCCACACCAACTTCAGGTACTTCCTCAGCCTGATGAACAGTTTTTCAACCTAAAAGGACTGTGCATGCGTGTGGTGGCTGCAGGTTATAAGGTGCCTCCTACCTGCCTTTCACCAGTGAAGTCCTCGGTCCTTGCATTTCTTAGGGGCTGCTGCGCTGCTGGTAGTCCCACCGGGCCTCCCAACCCTAGCAGGGTTCAGTTTTAGTGGAAATGTCCAGGACCTGGGGTCTCTTCCTCCCTGATAGCCCCTGTCCATACCTCCAAGTTCATCCTGGCATGGGAGCTCAGCAGGGACATGTTCTTCCCCTGCTGGCTGGTGATATAGTGAGTTCCCCCTCCAGCTCCAAGAGCAGGGCACTAAATGGTTGTGAAACCCAAGGGTAAAAAAAAAGAAGGAAGTGAGGACAGAGTGAGGAAGGTGGGCTCCATCTGCATGTGGAGCTTAGGGAACCCCAGCAGCAGGAGGTTCACCTTGAACACCAGTTGCTCCACCAAACCAGGATCCAAGGAGGCGCAGTGGGGTGTCCCTACATCCCTAGCAATGTTGAACACCCTCTTGCTTGGAACACTGGTCAGTGGACAGGACAGGTGTTCCCAGGCCACTGTGGCCAGATCTGGCCAGATCTGGCTGCGGCTTGCCCAGTAGGCTGAGGGGTCGCACAGCAGCAACTCCATGTCCTCAGTGAGATAGGCAGCCACTGAGGCCTGAGCGCTGCCTGATAGTGGGGTCTGGTGCCTCTGGACCCCACCATGGAAGCTATGCCCTTGGCCCACATTGGCAGCACCTGTGATGGAGGAGGAGATTGGCTGGTGGATGGCATGCTGGCACTCTTCCATGTCCCCCCGTCTCTGTCTTTCTGCCTCCCTGACTCTGTTCACCAGCACCTCCGTCCAGTGATCCAGGGTTTTGCTGCCACATATGCTCCCCTCGGGTCACACATGGGATCAAGCTGTTTCCTGATGCCCTCCTTCAGCTGCCTCACCAGTGCCTGCACATCTGGTGACAGCACCTTGCCCCAGCCAGGAACACTGATCCCCTGGAAGTTCTCCATTTTGCTCTAAAGTTCCCTCACTATGGGAATCACCTGGCTAAGGAGGGCATCACCAGCACTGAGCATCCTGGTGGCCTCAAGGAAGGGCTTGAGGAACGCCAAGATCTGGGAGATGGTATCCCACTTGGCTCTGTTAAGGGAGCCACTAATCCCAATCTCCCCAAGCAAAACCATCTCATGGATGGCCTTCTGTTGTTCCACCAGCCTCTCAAGCATCAGGTATGTGGAGTTCCACCAAATCTCCACATCCTGCATGATTTTGTGCTGCAGGATGTTCAGCTCTGCCTGTTCCTCCCACAGCATCTTGCCCCCCTTGATGCTCTGGTGGAAGTAGCCCATCACCTTCCTGCATTTGGAAATGAGCTTGCTGGTGGTACTGGTGCTGTCACCGGCAGCCCTGTCCCCCTCCAAGGTGTCCCTGACAATGAAGCGGAACTTTTGTGTCACACAGCAGATGCCAACAAAGTTGGCATCACGGAGCCACCCTTGCACCAAGTGGTTCATGGCCTCCATGACCTTGGCTGCCATGTGGGACTCATCCATCACCTCAGCTTGAAGGAGAGCCCACAGATGGCCTGCATGGTCACACCAGTGCCCTGTGAGGGAGAGGTAGACATGTCTCCCTCCCCCAGAGCACCGGGATTGGAAGGAACCTCAGGGAAGGGTCACAGTCACTGTCAATATCAGCTACACATGTCAATATCAGAGCAGTCCTTCCCCCCTGTTTCCCCTCCCTCTCCTTAGTTTCTGTTTAGCTGCAAGCAAGCCCAGCTTTGCAACTCAAAACATTTTGAAACCTTTGCAGTGCCCTAGTTTCTTTTCAAAGCTGTTTCAAAGCCTTTTGTTTCGCTGCATTTCTATTTCCCTGTTTCAAGTTTGAAACACATCAAAAAAGCTTCAAAACGAAACACCCATCAAAATTTTGCACAACCCTAGTAATTATTATAGCTCAATGCTGTGGTACAGATTTTTCAGACAATAGCAGCGTGCACCTCTGAAGCAAGCACAGAAGGTGCTTTAGCTACAACACCCTGTAGGGTGACAGGAATAATAATTCCCTGTTGACCAGATTCATAGCAGGAATGTCAGGGAGAGCAACAGTTTTATGAATTGAAACTTATTTCCATGGCCATTAATGACTTTCCAAGAGGAACTCTCCCCTGAAGATTCATGGAGTTAGTAGGAATCCAGGACTCTGAGGGGATATTTTCAGTGGGCCTAACAGCTGTTCTATCAATGGCCTGGTGTAACTGGAATAAAACACTGCCCCTCGCCATAAACATGGTGGCACTCAGGCATTCAGTCCCATGGCCATGGCAGCACAGATCCCTCTGGTATATGGGGAAGTTGAGGCAACTGGAGTAGGACAAGCCAATAGATTGCAGATGGTCCTTGACCTGTGCCAGAACTGACCAATTGTACATAGATCCTTTTTAACAGACTATGCTGTTGCTGTGGCAGCAATAGAGAAGTCTTTCTTTTCCATTGCCATTGCATCTGCAAAGTGCTGAACGATTCTGAATGGTGAACAGTCTGGTTAATTTGGGTGTCTGTCTGTAAATTAAGTCATCTACACTCTTCTATGACGAGTTTACCACCTACTTTGCAGACAAAATCATATATCCAGCATGGCTGTGAGAATACCAGTATAGCTGCAAAGTCAGAGTTTGAGGTTGGAAGTTAAATTTTGTCTAGTTTATATGGTTCAATTGCACTTGTCGCACACCAATGCAGGGGATGCACTAGGGTGGATACAGGACAACTATCCTGGCCTACAGAGGCCAGCTGGGGGAGACTGGAGCCATTGGTGGGGATGGTTAGTTCTTTCCTTTGGGAGGATGGGGTGTCAGATAGTCTCAAGTCAAGAATTATTTAGCCCCTACTCAAAAAAAATCTCTTGACAGTGGCTCCTCAGGCAACTATTGTCCCTTTTCCAACTTCCCCTTCTGTCCCCAGCTTCACCCATAATTGAATGGGTGGTGGCTCAGCAACTCCAGGTGCTTCTGGATGCTGTTGGATTCCTGAACTCCTGTTAGTCTGGCTTTCATCCTGGATATAATTTGGAGAAAGCACAAGTGCTCTCCATCAATGATCTTTGCATGGAAATCTACAGAAGAAACTGTGCATTGTTGATCTTAGACCTTTCAGTGGCATGTGATGCAGTCATCAACCATTAGGTACTGCTAGTTTGTTTACATGATCTCATGGATATTAGCAGGACTGCTTATAATTGGTTCTGCTCTTTCTTGGTAAGGAGGTTCCAGACGGTGGTGATGGATGAGTACTTGTTTTCTCCTCTAAGGGTTTGTTGTACCATGTCCTATGGGGTTCCCAGAGTACCCTGCTAGGAAGGTTGAAACCCCTCCTGTTCAAAACGTATCTGAGGACTCTTGGCAAGCCATGCAGAGATTTGAAGTGAGGTTCTAACAGCATGGTGATGACACTCAGCTCTCTCTCTCATCTGACCCAGTCCCACAATCTCAGTCCTGCAGTGCCTGGCAGCAGTTGGGGATTGCTTGCAGGTGAACCAACTGAAGCTGAACCTATGCAAGACAGATGTGATGGTGGTGAGCAGATCTCATGACATTACTGATAGGTTCAGCCCCCTCTTGTCACTCAAGTTGGCAGCCTTGTGATGCTTCTCACTCCTTTCCTGCACCTGGATTTTCAGATTGCTATAGTGGCCAGGAGTGCCTTTCACCAACTCCATCTAGTGAGAAGGCTGCAACCCTGTCTTTCAGGATTGCATCTGGTCACCATTATCCATGCTTTCATAACCCTGAGGTTAGACTTTTTTAGTGCACTCTATGTGGGGTTGCCCTTGATGACCATCCAGAAGGTACATCTGGTGCATAACAAGGCAGCCTGCTTTCTGGTGGAGCTGTGCTGCCAAGACCACATTACTTCAGTATTCCAAATTCTGAACTGGCTTCCAGTAACTTTCCAGGTGCAATTCAAGGTGCTGGTCTTGATTTATAAAGCCTTAAGCAGCCTGCATCTGACATACCTATGGGACCATCTTCTCTCATATTCTACTGTGAACCCTAATCTTATCTGAGAGCAACCTCCTGCAAGTATAATTTGTGCATCAGGCTTGTTTGAAGAAAAACCTGTGGGAAGTTGTTTTGCCTCAGCTCTGGAACTCCATTCCTTTTTGGCCTCATCAGAGCCTGAGCCTGAACATCCTCAGGAAGCATTTTAAGACCTTTTTATTTGTATCAGTTTTTAGCAGCAGGGCTGAAGTTTGGGGACACTGTTTGGGAATTTAATTATTATTTATTATTCTCTTTCATATTTTGTATATTCTGAGCACTAGGTATTTATGTTATACACAATTGTGATGTAAAAAGTCTTTAACAAGCCCTTCAGGCTGATAGGCTGAACTTAGTTTCATAGTTTCATAGTTTCTAGGGTCGGAAGGGACCTGAGCAGATCATCTAGTCCGACCCCCTGCCATGGCAGGAAGAGCACTGGGGTCAAATGACCCCAGTAAGGTGGTCATCCAACCTCCTCTTAAAAACCCCCAGGGTGGGAGCCTGCACCACCTCAC
>NW_017728994.1:15953096-15959749 GCF_001723915.1 Gavialis gangeticus | reverse complement strand
GCCTGCTGATCCCCCCTAACCAGTTTATAACAGGCCACAAGATCCCCCCTCAGCCTTCTCTTTTGAAGGCTGAACAGGTTCAGGTCCCGCAACCTTTCCTCATAGGACCTACCCTGCTGTCCCTTGATCATACGAGTGGCCCTCCTCTGGACCCTCTCGATGCTGTCCACATCCCTCTTAAAGTGCAGCGCCCAGAACTGGACGCAGTACTCCAGCTGCGGCCTGACCAGTGCCATATAGAGGGGGAGGATCACCTCCTTGGAACTTGTTTCATGTACTTTCTTCTTTGGTTCCCAAAGCAGCTCAATATGCATGAAGAACATGAACATCACCATTCTTGTCCAAGTTTTCTTCCACCCTGTAGTTGGTGTCCAGCCCTGTAGGATTTAAACCAGTCTGACCTTAGTTGCTTTTGCATGATTCAGTGCCCAAGAATATTGATGCTTTAACAGATAATAAATAAAAATCTGCCTGTCTGGGTGGGCCATTGGCAGGATTTTCATAGTTTCTTTCAAGAACTTCCCATTTGTGTGCAATCTATGGATTTCTCATCTGGCCCTGGATTAGATTGGTTTTTCAAAATGGTGCAGAATAGAAGACATTCCAGAATAGATAAGTGAGACTAGCTGTGCTAGGTAAATGAACATACAGCAGTATTTACATTGTTTATGGATCTCAGTTATATATTTTTATGATGTTTTCATGAACTCTACAGTTGAAACATATCTGGCGTGTTCCTTGTGGCCTGGGACAGCTCAGCCTCAGTTCTACCTTCAGCCACTCCAGGAATAACTTTTCACGAGGTGGTGAGATGCTTGGATGTCAGTGCAGGATGCACTTTCCTTTTAAAGGCCTTAATTACTGGTCATATAAACATAACATAGATTGTCAAGTACAGAACTATATACAAAAATGACAGTAGCAACTATCCAGCTAGAGAAATGATTGAGAGAACTGGTGATATTTACTGTAATTGATTTATGCTGATTGATTTGGTTGATTTTGGTTTTTGTCTCTTTTGCGCTCCTATTTCTAGCTCATCGACAAACCATTCACTACTTACAAGCCTGTATACAGAGTGTATGATAATTATAGGGCTATATGCAAAGCAAAGCCTGGTTCCTACAGATGATCAGTCTCAGACCATAAGGTGGAATATTAGCCTAGCAAATAGTCTTATGGGGACAATTCCTGCCCTGACTTGCACCCTATGGAGCCATATGAGTTGGACCCAACATCTGACAGGCTGAAATGAAGAGGTCACCTAACTGCACTTAAACAACAGTATCCAGTTCCAGGGTCTTCCCACATGCTTGAAGTTAGTATGTCAGCGTATCACTTAATAATTGCAATGAGAGACTGCAAAGGGATATAAATAGAGTTTTACAGGAGATGCTGGTTGGGGTTCAGGGGAAATTTTGCAAACCTTCATGCTCCTCAGCAGATGTTTCAATGGCAGTGATTTGCATGACACAGCATGCACTTCTGATTTTATTTAAAGGTGTAGTGGATTTTGGTTGCTATGTGTGTATCTTATCCTGCAGGTGTTGAAAAGTAAATAAGCAAATAAGTCTCTTGATATTTCACACTGTACTTTTTTTGGCCCCATTTACCAAGCAACCTCAGGAAGAGTATGGGAGAGTTGAAGAGCCAGGGCAGAGAGGAGCAGCAAGGACTGGGGAGGGAAAGAGTGGGGAACAGCTCCTCAGTCCTATACACTGCAATAGCAGCCTGGAGCTGATACTACCTCTGAGAATGGTTGGCCAGCGGGGAGACATGCCTTTAGTTGCTATGCTCTGGGAATTTTAGCTGTGGCTCAGCAACTGAGCTCATTAATGACAGGCATTTTTTTAAATATCCATGGTGCTCTGCAATGGCTATTAAATGAAGTCCTGCCTTATTCTTTGGAGCCCCTTAAAGAAATAAGCACGAAACTGTACAAACTAGGCCAGTGGACCAGCTCCCCAGGTGAGACTGTTTATTTTACAGGTTTTTTGGTTTGTTTGTTTTTTTGGCTTTTGAAATGGAATAGTGCATCTTGGTGGAAAAGTCTTTTGTCTGCAGACTTCTCTAGCTACATGCAGCAGCCACTCATTTAACCCCCCACCCTTTCTCTGCCCTTCCACTAACACACAAGTAGACTGTCCCTACTTTGAGCATATAAACAGGGAATTGTTGTCAAATTATGATGGGAAAAAATGGCACTGGGCAGAAACAAACAGAGTAAAAGAAAAGAAACAACAATTAGTGGATGACCTAATCAGATCAGTGGTGGATAAAAAAGGACAGGCACAGCTAGCAGGGAATGCAAGAGGCATAAGGAAAAAAGAGAAGCAGAAGGATGAGGCTAGAGTTGTAATTGTTTCATTTGTTTGCTGAAGCATGTGCTTCTCCACCACTTGGAATTTTATGTTGGTGTTTTTCTGGAGAAATGTATCTCATTTCTGGGGATATCATTGCTTCAGTCCCAAAGTCGACAACTTTTCAGATAAAGGTGATGTCCCATACTTAGTGCTGAGAGCTTATTCACCTCACAAATGCAGGATCATGGCAAATGTGGCTTATTCTGTAAGACTGGATCCCACTGGAACTCCCTTCAAGGATGAGTTTGTGTTATTTCTTTTTTAAAAAGTCCCTAGTTTTGGGTCAGTGTCTTGCGTGATGCTCCAGATTTGGGCCTGAGCTACTTGAGTAGCATGCTTGTGAAAATAACTGGAGTTACTTGTAATTTGTGACAAAGGTCCCTCCCCAATTCAAGTTCATTGGAGGTAATGAAGTGGTCAGCAACTAACTTATTCAATTTTATATCACTGGGGAGAAGGTGGGGACATACCTGCCCCTCGTACCTCTTTGTTCTGGACTGTTTTATTTGGAACCGAGAAATCACGAGTCTTGACAACAGATAACAAATGTTACTTTTTATTTCCTTGAATATTTTCCCTTAACACCTGGAAATGTGAATGTGAAAATCAGGTCTGTACCTGAAAACCTGGTACCTGTTGTGTCCTAAATTGTGTACGATTTAGAGGTTAATAGGAGAAATGATCCTGCATTTGACAGGACTTTATATGGTCAGTTGCACTTCCTGCCTTCTGCCCTATGTTAGGCCAACATCACTCTCACAGAATGCTTCCAAGGGGGACCTGCTGGCAAGCCTTGCCATGCTTGAGCTCTCTGATTCCAAAAGTGATCCTGCTTAGGCAGCAAAGCAGTCGTGTGCAAAGAGAGAAAAGAAAATTGGGGTAAAATCGAAATCCAATCACTTTTGATATTGCTCTAAGACAGGAGTGTTAAACTTGCTACATCCCTTGAGCTGGATCCAAGACGCAGGGTTCTTCACAGGCCAGATCCAGGCCTGGTGGTAGAGGGACCAGTATTGGCTGTGGCAGTGATAGAGGCCCAAGCTAGAGGAGGGTGAGCAACGTTGTGTCAGCACAGACCTCTCTCACCCTCCTGCCATTGATGGCCACGCCCAATGGGAAATTATAGCCCTGTATTTTATGCAAGCCCTGCCAGAAGCCCCACAGGCTGGATATCGCCTGTGGGCTATATGTTTGATGCTCTTGCACTGAGCTATGATTTCAAGTTCCCTTCCAAGTATAAGCATCATATTATAGAGTCTTTCTTCTTCTTGTAAAGGAATTTTAAGATGTTAAACTGAGGATGTACTAATAAAGACCTCCTAACATGGTTATTTTTAGCCAAAGATGTTTAGCAAGCAGAAAATGTGAACGTTTGTGGGACTGCAGTGAGGAATTTGCTCAATGCTTCTTTCAGGCTAGTTCAATATTGCTGAGGTGCACTGATTTTTTCTGGCATGCCTATGTTTTATTTTCCTTTCTAAAATAATAATGTAAACAATTATAGGGTTGTTATTGTGAATCATCTTATTTTCCTTTAGTCTTAGAGCAGGTGATAACAATGCTACTTCTGCCCTGTGTGGCCAGTCAGAAAAAAGAGGGCTTTTTAGTTTAGTTAGGTCAACCTAATTAAAAACATCCTTAATATCTTGGGGTTATCTAAATTATGGAGCCACAACTGTGACATTGCTATATGTGCAATGCCCCAATGAAGATGGCAGCATACAGTGGCAGAGGTTTTTCTTTCTAAACAGCATGATTGCACCACTGCTCCAAACAACATGAGTTAAGATGAAAGCCTTCTTCCATTGACACAGCTGTGTCCACACTACAGGCTGTGTCCACACATCATAGCTGCACAACTGTGTGGTGTGATACTTTCAAACCTTGTAGCATAGATTAGACCCTAGTCATCAATGAAATATGATGAGTTATCTCATAATTTTTCTGCAGGCAAATTTTTGTAGCAATTTAACATGATTATGGTGTGTATATTACTAGAATAGTTTTATTATTAGATAAATAATAATGTAGTGTAGATTGTTTTGCTACCATATTTTCTCTAATATGACTGCTGTATTTCTCCCCAAACCATCTGGTGGAAATTGGGGTGTGCATTATATGTGAGAAATAAGGCCCCTTATGGGACTGGAAATTTGATGGCAGGGGAGCACTGGTATCATTAATTGCCTTGGTCCTAGAGCCATGGCAGTTAATCCTGCCACCACTCCCCACTGCAAAATTTCCAGACCCATGGGGAGTCCACCCTGGCTGGGTAACTTGGGTGCGTGCAAAGGGCCAGTCTGCATGGGGTTGGCAGCAGGTGCCAGTTTGGTTTTCTAGCTACTGTTACTCCGATACTTACCCAAGGTCAGGCCCCTCTCTTCCCCCCACCTCTTCATGCTGCCTTTTCAAAAACAGGGTGTGTGTTATTTTCTGGGGCAGATTACATGCAAGAAGATACAGCATATTGGAGTGTGGTCTTCCAGTATAAGTGTTTCTTTTTTTTCTTTTTTTTTAAGCAAGTGCAAGTATATCTTCATTTAGAGGCATTGCACAACTTAACTACTTCAGGACATCTGAAGCATAAAACTTGAGTGTGGTCAAGGCCTCAATAATGATAAACTGTCACCAACACTAATAAAGCGTATATAAGATTCCATTTAAGGTGACTCACCTGAGCTAACTTGAGTGACAAACACCATTCTTTTTGTCTTGTAAATGTAGCATAAAGACTCTGAAGATGCTATTCCAGATCTTATGTGGTAACTGCATTCTCTTGTGCTTGGTTTCTTGCACCTGATGAAATTTACACTTGCAGTAGTATGCAAGTTCTGTTCTGCCCTTAGTTGGATACAAAAGTGAACTGCTAGTGAAACGTACTTCTTCTAATGTTATCATATAAGCCTGTGGCAGAGCATAAGCTGTGCCTACCACTTTAAAAGTTTTAGGCCAGCTGTGGAGCAGCCAGCAGGTGCAGTCAGGCCCAATTATCCAGTCACATGACTGCAAGGGGGCCACTGGATTGGATGAGAGCTGGACAGCCAGGGTATAAGCCCAGGCCCTAGGAGCAGAGCTGACAGTTACATCCAGTGGAGTACCATCAGACAGCCTGAGGAGAGCAGCTCCCAGAATACCTGGGGGTTAGGGTAGGAACTATGGTGATGGAAGAGATTCCTTACGGTCCTGGGTAAGACATGAAACTGGACCCTGCTGGGTTGGATGACTCCATGGGGCTGCCTGTGGTGGGACAGTCTGTAGGAAATGCCACACCTGTGCTTCCCTAGTGACAGGCGAAGATGAGGTGTTATAAAGCCTCAGCCCCTGCTGCATTGTGAGTACACCATGGAGGGGAAAGGCTAGGGGAGCACACCCTGACAGAAGAGCACAGGGTCCAGGAGTGGGGCCTGAGACAGGGGCCAAAGCCCACTGAGTGGGGCCTGAGTCCCAAGGGGTGAAAGGCCCCAAGAGTGAATGTGTGGGCCAGAGACGGGGTAGAGTGCATGTGGGGGGCAGAGATGTTCTGAAGAACTGCGTACAGTAGGACCCAAGCAGAGCTGAGTGGCCTGAAGGACTGCACAGAGTAAGACCTGAGCTAGGGAAGTGTAGGCCCAGGAGGCGCCAAGGTGGCCAAGGCACACAGGTGGTACCTGAGGCCAAAGTTGGGCCAGAGGCTGATTTTGGCTGAGAAAGGGGCCGAGGGAGAGAGCAACCCCACCCCCTTTCCTCCCTACTATGTCCCTTATGTACAACCTGTAGCCCTCAATGTGCACCGCCCAGTCATGGGTACGGTTCCACCAGGTTACCATTAGTCCCACTAAATTGAAGTTATTATCTACAAGCAGAAGTGCAAGTTTTTCCTGCTTGCTCCCCATGCTCCTAGCATTAGTATAGAGGCACTTAATACAGTATTCTGGTTGGTGAAGTACTGGATGACAGAGATTTTACTGTATCTCTTGTTTAAATTTCTTGTAGTCTATGATTTATATTTGTTACTTAGTCTTGTAAGGTAGGGGACTCATCACACTGTTAAAATTGTGAACAAAAAAAAAATGAAAGCCAAGTAAGTCTGCTGAGATGTAATATCTCCAAAATTAACTTTCTTCTTTTCCCATGGTATGTTGACACATTATTTACCAGGGAAAAACGAAAAGTTGGTGTGTGTCTATTACTGACAAACTGGTGGATAAATTGGCGGTGGGGGGAGGGGACAGGAGAGTGCGGTTGTTAAACTTTTAGTAGTAAAGACTTACTTGGCTTTCATTTTTTTTTTGTTCACAATTTTAACAGTGT
>NW_017728994.1:15944499-15951974 GCF_001723915.1 Gavialis gangeticus | reverse complement strand
GACAGGAGAGTGCGGTTGTTAAACTTTTAGTAGTAAAGACTTATCTTTTTCTCTCAAACTTTTATCTAGGTATTGTTGACTAAATGAAAAAAATCACCAAGAGAGATTCTTCTGTTTTGTTTTTCCCTGAAAAATTTCAGGCACAGATCAAAAATCAGTTTAAACAAAACAATTTGATGTTTCCATTTGCCAAGCCTAAGGAACTTTTTCCACCATCTTAATTTCCTAGAAAACATTTCAGCTAGCTCAAGCAGTAAGCATCTTGCAGTATTGTTTTGTGGTAACAGCTAAATCTTAATCAAATTGGAACTTCTCTATAGCATTTAGCTGTTAAATCTTTGCTAAAAGATAGAGAAATTGTATTCTTCATGCCAAAACTGCATACATTGTGCCAGCACTGAACCTAGTACACAACCATGATAAAAGTTGGTTTCATCAGTATTGTTTTAGGGAGGAAAAATGTTCCTGACTGGCTCTAATAAGTACTGTTTATAAATAACTGAAACTGGCTTGAAGTTGTCAAAATAAATACCATGAATAAACTTACGAGAAAGGTAAAAATATCTGGTTTTATTATCTTTTCTTAGGCTATTTATCTGCTAATTTGAATTGGTAATGACCAGTGCCAAATTTAGCAAGGTTTGTAGGGTAAGAGTACAGAGCGGATTTAAAAGATTAAGAAGAACTCCTATCAGTGGTATATAGCATATTAATGGGAATTCTGCAGTGTATGATTCTTTTAACAGAATCTGCATATTTTGTAAGGCTAGGGAGGCAGATTAGGTAGGAGTTCAAAATGACCTTTTATTTGTCAGTTTCTGCATATCAACTGGTACCCAGCCAGGCATTACCAAAAATCAAACTCGTAGTGAGGGATGAAAGTTGAGCTGCTTTTGAAGTGACCTCTAGTCATACTACCTTCGCATGGGTTCTATACAAAGAAATATCAATTACAAATATTCTCTTGGTGGTTTTAATTGCAAGCCTATCATTATTCATATATTTCTGTGCCTGCTGACACTCTCTCATACGGATGACCCTGAGGAACAGATATGAATTCTGTTCTCTCTGGTGAGAAGGCCAGGAGGTGCGGAGGGACCTTGCCTGTTTTGTGGGGTGAGTCAGAGGGATTCATGATAAACACTAACGTTTGTGGATAGGGGAGAGGGGCAGCCTCAGTCTTGTGGTTTTTGGCTGATGTATAATATTACATATTGCATTCCTTTTGCATGCAGTCCAAGCTGAACATGTGAATATGTACATCAAATTCTAGGCCAAAATTATCAAGCCCAGTTATCCAATAGTCAGTGTCATGAATCCAAATTGAGGTACCTCACGAGAAGCGACATGGTTGTACAGAGTGTGATTCTATCAGGAGCCACAATCTTTTAAATGGAGACATTTAAAGGCAGGCACATAGGAAAAAAAACTTAATAAATTGTGTTCTTTCTTGTGTACCAGTAAAATTGTTATTTCTGTGGAATCCTAAATGGAGATGTACAGTGCTGACTGAGGGTATAACCTAAAAACAATGGGGTTTGAGCCAGGTATGACTAAGATTATGGTTTAACCTGCAGAAAGAAAATAAAAAATCCAGCAGAACCCCCAAGTCCCAGCTTCTGTTTGGAGGGCTAGCTGTTAGAACAGAAAATGTGATCTTCAGAATTACACAAAAGATTTTTGAAAGAAACAGTGTTGTTTCAACAGGGTGGTATCGTGGTTTTCTATAGCTTTTAAAACATTTGCATGTTTATTCTGCCATTGTAAATATATGATTACAAAATACCTAGAAACAATGGCTCTGGAAAGCCAAGAAACAGTTTGACCAACTGTCTCTATACAGCTCTAATCTTTGCTTTGTTTTGTTGTTGTTTGGGTTTGGGTATTTTTTACCTTTGGTTCCAAAGTAGCCAAACTGAAAAAATCAGTTGCACAGCCTAGAAAGGACACAGTTTTTCCTTCTTTACAAACTTCATAAAGTGGTTCCCTAAAAAAAATAAGGTGCTTCACAGACATTAAGGAAGAAGAGAGCATGTTTGTTAGGTGGTCTGAATCCAGTCTGATTCTCTCCAAGTGACTCAGCCACGTAGTTGGATGAGTGTTCTGTGAGGACAGATGCTTTGATAGAAATACTTTTTATTGAGAGCAAAAAAAAATCTATTTTATTCTGATATGGTGAAGGAAGCACCCATGATTTTCATTTAAGGATACTTGGGATTTGACATCTGTTTGTGGGGGAGGATGTTCTTAACTTTCTTTTAGAGAGCTGTCAATAAATGAACATGCACAAAATATTCACTCATGTTCTGCAGTGTTAACTTTGGGCTAGTTTCTGTCTTATTATACTCATCTGACTTGGTCATACTAAAGATCCTGGCACTCAGAATAGTTTTCACTATTTTCTTTTACTCTTCCCTTTGCCCTGCTTCTCATCATGAATTCAAGAATTGTTTTCATTGTTTATCAGAGCAAGAATTAAGACTGACTGCATTTAAGTGGCAGACCCTCCTGGGAAACTGTAAGGCCCACAACAGAAGATGTTCCTTGCTTTTCATGCCACTTAAACTTCATTATGATGTGGCAGTTCCATTAGACTGAAGGAGCCATTGCAAAGCTGTCTGTAAAGCTGGAACTTGGCTGCCTTTTGGCATCTAGTCATTTGGGGTGGGATGTGACTGAAAGGTCAAACTTTCACACTGTTTTTTGAATATGTGTGGTGAACAACAATAATGCATACCCTGCTTTTCTCAGAGGTGGACACGTCTATTGTCATTATGTAATTAAAAACATAATCAAAAGCTTATATGTTTTCAAGTTAAAATTATTGTTGAGTGAAGGTAATGAAAACCAAATCTGTCAGCTGTGACTATGGATCACTAAAATAATTTGGGTTTGCTTGGTTTTTTGTGTATTTGTGGTTTTTCAGTATTTGTCCAGGCTGTGACATTCTAAGCATAGGCTAATATTACTAGCTTTAAGCTTTGAATAATTTTCAGTAAAAATGTCCAACTTGTCTTTCTCCTGTAAGGTTAGCTATAGGCCAGCTTGAAGTAGGTATTGTTATTTTTGTGGGATTTTATTTAAATAAAAAACCTCTTTGCTATGGCCTAGGATAAGAATTTTGTTTGCTAGCAGTTTTGCTGCGTCTTAATATGGAGTTTCTCCAGCTCCATTTTTTTTCTGCTGGTTGACTGTGATAGATTCCCAGAACTAATAAATCATCCTTTCTTCTAACAAGGGGAAGGCTTCTAGGTCTGCTGTTAATCGCTCCCAGTCTTCTGCATATACCTGGAGAGCTTCCATCTCCTGGCATGAAGCCTGTGTCCGCTATGCAAACCACAGTGCATACCTTCAGCGCTGCAAACACTGAAGACTGCCTGTCTTGAATATACCAGGAGAAGCAAGAGAGTCCTTGGCTGACTAAAAAACCACTTCTCTGTATCTATAGGCTCCAACCATCATGAACTGCCCATCTATTTGTGGAGAATTACTTCTTTATTTCTACAATTGATACCTCTGAGCAATTTTGCTAAGAAATTATCAGATAAACCAGTTTTGTCAGATAGTGTTCCCTTAGTAGCTCTAATGTTTGTATTACGTTGTATCATTTTAGGATTATACAACACTTGATCACAGCACAGTCAGAAAATTAGTGTACAATACCAGCTCCTAGTACCTTGATTATTGATTTTATGCATTGTTCAAGTATTCAGGTTAATTTTTACATAATTTTTTTATATATTTTACATATATAAATATGATGTGCACTTGTGATGACATCACTGAAGTTTGATCATCCTGCTGTTGGCAAAGTATCAGTAGTGATACCAGTCCTAACCCTGCCAGCCATTAATGCAGCGTGCAGCAGGTTGTCTCCTTTCACTGGGGGTGCAAAGGTGTTTTTTTTTCCCCCCAGCAGCTGGATAATTTGGTGGGATATTTTAATTAGGTTTCTGCTGAGAATACTTTGAAAGGTAATACTAAAACCCAGATGCCTTTTCTGTTAATATTTTTAATGTCCATGAAAAGACAGTACCTATGAATACCTAGTGTTTATAATATCCTGTTCCCAAATGGTCTACTGACCAAGATGTGTTTGTAGAAAATACTCAAAGTATGTTTTGAGTAATAGATGCCTCTGAAAAAGTCCTATTTTGTCTGAAATACTGCAAACTGAAATAGATGGTAATAATAATAATAATGAAGTTTATTAGTCTGAATAACTTAGCTTTACTTTGGTTCTTTCTTCTAAAACCCTGCCTTTCATAAAACAGCTCTCTATCTTTCAGATTATTAATTGAATAGATAGATAATGCCATTAGTAGCCTAAATAACATACCACAGGAAAAGAAGAAAGTTAATTTTGGAGTAACTACATCTCAGCAGACTGATTGGCTTTTATTTTTATTTTTTGTTCACCATTTTAACAGTGTTAAAAAAAATGTGTGATGAGTCCCCTTCCTTACAAGATTAGGTAACCAATGTAAATTAGACTACAAGACATTTAAACAAGAGATACTGTTAAACCTGGTTAGGCCATTACATATTTGGCCTGAATTATTCCAGTTTCTTTTCAATTTTCACTTCCACTTTACCATACCACTTGGGTTCTTATTGCTTTAAACATGAGGATTATGCACCTATGACCCTGTTTGTTTATTTTTCCTAATAATCTTTTATGCAGGAACTCCTCAAAAGCCTTTGAAAATCCATATAAATTATGTCCAGTGGCTTGTTATTGTCAGCTGTTCTATTCACTTTTTTCAATTTGCTCCAACAGTTTAGGGGGTAACAAAGCCAGGCTGCTTTAACCTGCAGTTAGTACTTTTTATTCAAGCATTGAACATTTGCTTCTTAATAGCACACTCAGCTGTATAACAAGAGTTAAGAAAGAAAGATGTAAACTAGAAACAGAAAATGGGAAAGAATCCAGTGGAGAGCAACAATAATGATTAGAGGAAATGCAATTTAAGAGAAATTTTTGGAAGAACCATGATTACTGAGTCCAGAGAAGAGAAGACAGAGAGGATTTGAGAGTGGTTTTCAAATACCTAAAGCACGGTTGTGAAAAAGGATGGCAACAGACTCTGTGGTAGGGTTGGCAAGCTGGTCAGTTGACCAATCAGATATTTTCGATTAACTGCATACTTTTTGACCAGTCAAAGATTATAACAATTTTACAAATAAATAAATAAAATATGGGTTTTTTTGTACTTTTCTAGCCAAAATATTATTTTTAAAATTTGTTTTTGACATATTCCTCACTAGAAAATTTGTGTTTTTTCTGCGTATTATTTGGACCTATTGGCAATTTTTTACTAGTGTTTGACTGGTTAATTAACTGAACTTATTTGACCAGTCAGATACCTAACTCTACTCTGTGGCCATGAGGAACAGCATAAGAACTAACAGCCTTAATTTGCAACAAGGAGAATTTAGGATTAGTATTACTGTATTAGGAAGTACTTTCTCACCGTGTGGGTGATTTAAGTATTAGGACAGACTAGAGGTTGTAGAATTGTCAGGCTTAGAAGTTTTTAGGGTGCAACGGATGTAACCTTAGTGCTGCAATAAACAGTTTTAAGCCTATCCCAGTTACAGAAAGGGAACTGGATGAAACACTAGAACAAGGCATAAAGTTTAGGATTTTTTTCCATGAAGATTTTGTAAAATGCATCTCTTTTTTGTTAAAAAAGGGATTCAAAATTTTTCAACTTGTCCTTTCATAGAAAAATTAGGCTGGAAGGGTATTGGGCTGTCTTGGATCTAGCTGAGCTTTTATTAGATGATATAAAAAATCTCTTTCTTTTCCTGGACCTTGAATATACATCTATGCATGGGCATATGACAGAAGAGACAGGTAGTTACAAGGTGCAAATATACCCTGCCTTCTATGTGAGAGAAGTTATTATCCAAAATTACTACTTTTTTTTTGCCTTTTTAAAATTCTCTGTGACTCTTAAAATAGCCAGTAGTTGAATTTTATGTTGAAATCCCAAAATGTTTGGATCCAGATGTAAAACACCACCAACCTGAATGCTGAAATGAGGGGTTTTGGTTTGGCTTGCTATAAATTTATAAGTCCACTTAATTGCAAAACTCAGTTCCAGGGTCCTATTTTATTTTATGCAATCTAAGGTGGTTTGGATTCCACCTCTACTTAACCACTGGTGACTAATTTAAAGATGGAAACGATAGGAAAGATGTCACCTTAGTGACCAGTTGACACTGCTTTTTATCCAAACTCATCCTTGTTGATGAATTTACTGTAGTATTACAAGTAAAATAGAGAATGGTGTAATTTTTTTCTGAAGTACAAGTGTTTACGGAGGTTACAGACTGTAGATAGTAAGCCAAATTTATATATTTATCCTCTGGCTTGCCTCCAATTTAGCTTGTAAGATAGCAATAAGCAGGTTTTTCCCAGTACAATTATAAACCACTGACCTCAACCCTAACCTTAGAGGACCAGTTCTACAGACATGAAAAGAAAACAGTCTTCATCCCAACTGTCTGGCACACATCATTTATGGCCTTTTAACTGTACCAGATATATTTGGTGGTTTTTCATGATCAGAGGTTCAAGCCACTCAGGTTTCCTAAAATATCACATTGGATTTGCAGTACCAAAGGGGTTTCAATAAATACTGTATTTAGGCTTTTTGGCTAAAAATACTGTATTTCCACAAATCCTAAAAGTATACAGTCTTATAATGCTCTCTACTAATAGAAGAATTTATTTCTTAGCACCAAGTGTTGCCTTCTTTATAACTTTGTCTAGATACAAATGCCGGATATAAATGCCTGGCAGAATGATACTTATTTGTAAAAGTCTAGTAAAGTATACGTATGCAAGTATTAGAAAGAATGTGTTGCCTGAAGCACGTAAGAATCACTTGTTTTTTTAGTTCTATTAATTACTTATTTTCTATAGCTTATGTTGCTATTTTTTTTTAATTTAGTGCTGAATTCAAGGTTTTCTCTGTCTGGATTTAGAAGCAAAATGAAGCATACTCTCTATTAGCAGACAAGGCATGGCATAATATGATAGGCTTACCACTAGCAGACAAGGCATACCATAACACCTCAAGGATCATCTGGTTCAACAACCTATACAAATGTAGGAATGCTCCTCCTGAATCATCCCTATCTAATCCTGATTCAGCTTACTTTTGAAAACCTGTGGTGAAAGAAAGTCCACAGCTTCCCTAGGCAGACTGTTCCATTGCATACAGTTGTAACAGCAAAAAATTTTGCTTGCAATCTGATCTAAATCTATTTTGCTGAAATTTAAAGCCACTGCTTTGCCTTCTGTACTCTGCAGTAAGGGAGAAGAGTTGTTCTCACTCTGGTTTGTGGCAGCCTTCCAGATACTTGAAGACTGCTATTATGTCTCCTCTTAATCATCTTTTTTCCAAGCTAAATATGCCACATTCTCTTACCCTTTCCTCATATTGCTTGCTTTCTAAATACTT
>NW_017728994.1:15942264-15944488 GCF_001723915.1 Gavialis gangeticus | reverse complement strand
TCTTACCCTTTCCTCATATTGCTTGCTTTCTAAATACTTTAGCTTTTTGTTGCCCAATTCTGGACCTTAACTTCTCCATGTCCTTTCTAAAATGCAGAGCCCAGAACAATACACAATACTGTAAAGAAGTCTTAAGCAGCACTGAGTTGATTGGCACGATCATCTTCAGTGCCTTGTACCTGTTGAGGCAGCCATGCAGCCCCCAAGTATTTGCGTTTCCTGTGACTGTCACACTGCTGACTCATGTTGTTCCTGTGATTCACCAGAATCACTTGATATGTCTCAGCAATGCTACCACCTTACCAGTTACCGCCCATTCTGTGTTTGTGCTCTTGATTATTCTTCCCTAGGTGTAGCAGTTTACATTTTTCGGTGTTTATCCTTTTGTCTCTAGGCCAGCTTGCAAATAGGTCAAGATCTCTGAATTTACTCCTATTCTCCAAAGTGTTTGCAGTCCTTCTCGGTTTCATAACATCTGCAAACTTGATTGTGAAGTGCTCTATTCTAGCATCTAAATCATTATTAAACATGTTAAATAGCACCAGACACAGGACAGACGTCTGTGGAACCCTGCTTGAAAACTCTTGCCATTCTGGCATTTATCCATTTTTTCATTATCATATGCTTGTAGTTATTGAGCCAATTATCTATCTACCCTGAAATAATTTTACCTAGCCCATGTGTCATGTGGGACTTTTATCATAAGTCTTACTAAAATCCAAGTATACTACATCCACAATATTCTCTTAATCCACCCAACGTGTTTGGTATGATTTGTTCTTAATAAAGCCACGCTGGCTGCTCGTGATCAGCCATTCCTCCTCCAGATGTTTACAAACTGATTTCTTTATCATTTGCTCCAGTATTTTCTTGGGTATTGAAGCCAAGTTGATAGGTCTATCATATCTTTGTTATTTTTTTCAAAGACTGACACTGTGTTGGCCCTTTTCCAATCATCTGGAAAGTCCCATATTGCATACTGCAGGGGATTTTTCTTCCCAGTGAAAGCATGCTGTGAGCAAAACAGCAACCATCTTTATTGTAGAAGGAAAAGGCTTAATTGAATGCTCTACAAGCATAACAGCAGGAGACAAGCAAAGCATAGATTTACCCTACTGGATAGGGGGAATATATATGCACACACCTACATCCACACCTGCCACCAATCAGTACCTAACCCTCCTCCCTAGACAATGTGGTCCTTTAAATACTTGAGCCAAATGGTAATTTGCCTCAAATGACCCGCTGAAGAGGTTGCCGTACTCTTACAGGAAATACCAGCGTGCTCTTTTGGTTTTATTTGAGTCACTTCAGCATCTGGAGGTTTTGACCAGTTTAGAACAACAGCTGATAGATTCTTAGGAACTGGGCCTGCTAATGATATAGCGTCTTCTGGATTTGTAGATGGCACATTATCTTGACCTCACATCTGGTTGATGTCTGTGAAGTGTATTGCCATCTGGAGTATGACCTAGTGTGACACTGCTCCTGAAGTTGTGGCCCATTTGCATAGTTTCAGACATATGCAGGATTGCTTAGTTTGACTATCTACACAGGTGAAAGAGTCTCTTCATAGAGAATTGGATTTTTTCTTTGGTTGGTGCTTGACTTCCAGGTCTGGATAAAGCCAGTCCAAAAAAGTCTTTAAGGATGCTTTATTCTACAAGACTATTAATTGTTGGAGAGAGGGTGAATGCAATATGATGAGGCTTCATTTCAATACCATAGTCAGATCCAATATAAATTTAACAGGTGGACTCTTTCTTTGAAAACTTTGCCAAATTCCTTTAGAACATCTTGAATGGTGTCCACTGCAATGCTTTGTACTCCTATTAACTTGATGCCCAGTGGCTCAAACCATTCTCTACCTAGCAAGCTTACTCACTGTCATTTAAGACACAGAGGGCCCCTTGATCCTTCCCATAATGGACATTGTCATAATACAAACAGCCAACTTGAAGGGAGAGTATTTTTGTAGTCAACAAGTCTTGCCTTCCACAGAATAATAAGAGGATGATTTCCAAGCCATACACATTTATATCTCTCTTCAAAAATTAAGGCAAACTAGGAACCTGAGTCTACCTCCAAAATACCTGAAATATCGTGGAGTTATCACTGTTATTTAAGTTGTCCTTTTCTGTCGGGGCAGTTTTTCACACTGTGGACAAACTCAGTAGTGTAGACATAGAATCAATGAGTCGGAAGGGACCTAGACAAATCATCT
>NW_017728994.1:15932368-15939904 GCF_001723915.1 Gavialis gangeticus | reverse complement strand
CCCTCCATTCCTCTGAGGAGGGAGTCCCCTATGACGATGACTTGCCGTCTCTTCCTCTGGGTCACTGGATGATGCTCAGGACGTATGGATGCCAGCTTGTTGGATGAGAACGTGGCTTCCTCCCTTACTCCTTCCTCACGCCCAGTCTCCTCCAGCACTGCCAGGGCCACATACCTGTTCCCCAGTTGTACTGGGGTGACAGTTGATGCAGCTGCACGCCACCTGGCCCTGGAGGTGACCGTCCTCCATTCGCCTGCTGCAGACTCCTGGGTGGTGACAGCCTGAGGGGACAGGCCGTGCAGAGAGAGAAAGTACCTGTCAATCTCGTCCTCCATGGCCCTGATCCCCCGCAGCCTGGTCACCTCTGCCTGGAGTTCTCTCACCTGCCCCTCCAGCGCTGCAATCCTGGCACAGGTGGGTCAGGTGAGAGAAGCCTTCGTTCACATGTCCGCCCCCCGGCCCCAGGCACCAAGCCAGGCAGCCCCCACAGGCAGGTGGCCCCACCTGCGTGGAAGCCTTACTGGTCCCCGGGCCAGGAGGCAGCCGTGGGGCAGGAGCCCTGGCTGCACTCCGTGTGACAACTCCCATGCTGTCACCCCCACTCATTTACCTGGAGATGACTGCTGCTGCTGCCGCTGTTGGCTCTTCTGCTGCCTGCAGCCTCCTTTGCGCGTCTCCCTGCGCGAACCCTGGCACAAACTCTGGCGTGCCCCTAAAGAGCGCGCCTGTTTGCACTGCCTGTTCGTGCAGCTCCTGCCCGGTGCAGCTAAATGGGGCCAGGCAGGGAAAGAATCCCCTGCCAGATCACCCGCACCTGGCCCCACTCGCTCCCTTCCCCTTCCCCGGCCTTCCTCCTCCTTGCCGCAGCTGTTCCTCAGCTGCGGATCGTTGCTGCTGCTGTGGCTGCTGCTGCTGTTGGTGCTGCTGGTGCTGCTGCCGCCTCAAGGGTCAGGGGACACTGGGGACACGTGCGCTCCCTCCGGCGTCCTCAGCACAACTGCCTTGTGTCCTCAGCACAACATCAGTGAGCGTTCCACAGGATGAAATTCCATTCAGACCAACCACCGTATTTGTGGCATCAAGAAGCATGCTTTCCTTGGTTGCCTTCTTTTGGGATCGCCTGAACTTCTGATTCAGTGTTATCTTGCATTTGGATGATGTCATTCAGCATCAGGGAAATGGCATGTGTTATTTCTGTGGCTCCCATCACAGCTATAGCAAGTTCCCATGGATGAAGAACTGTGCACTGATGGTGACTTCTTGGGAGAATTCCTTTTGCGCTTGGTGGGGGTCAGTTAACATTGTTTTTGCAAACAACATCTGAATTTCCTTTGAACAGCAGGATGCAGCTTCATGAGTAAGTGCTTCTTCTTGATCAGTGGAGACCTTTAAGTTTTGCTTCACAAAGAGTCTGCATTGTAAAGCTTCAAATCAAACCCTGCATGAGTCATCCTTCAGCAAAGACTCAAGACTAGTACCAAAATTATAGTTCTCAGATAAAAGAAGCAACTCAGCTACTGCTGGTCTGCTACTGCTACTAAGGCAGCGAGGGTAGATTTGTACCCTTTGGACTGACTAAATCAGGGGTGTATATCATATGCAGAGGCTTTACTTCATCGGACACTGTGAAGAGACTGCAGGAAGCAAAGCTGCTAAACAGAAAATAATGATTGGAATTCAAGGGAAGGTAAGGGGTAAGGAAAAATAAGGGGGACTGTTGAGGGAGACAAGGCGGGTAGGAGAGAAAAACTAAGCAGGTAACCCATACAGCGACAGGGCATTTATAAAAGCTAATTCAAGTAATGGGATAAAAAATCCATAGTCTCAGTTTAGACCATGATTAACACAATCCAGTCTGTGGATGATTTGTTGTTCTGCAATTTCCTCCTCAAGTTTATTTTTTAAACTAACTTAGTGGTTGAAGAACCACTACTGTAAGATCAGTGATGGAAGGTTCAGGGAAGGTAAAGTGTTCTGCGGCAGGCTTGCCTGTCTTTCGGGTATTGATGTCAGATCAGTGCTCATGCATTCTTACAGGTAGAGATCACCCCTATAGATAGCAAAGGGGTACTGTAAACAGGTGGTAATATATATGAGGTGTAGGTAAATGACCCTTGGATGATATCATCGGTGTTTTTTGGTCCAGAGATGTCTGTACTGATGAGAGGGCACAGATAGCATTTGGGTCTAGAACAAGGATGGTGCTTTGGTGAGAATAGGAGTTGGGTAGTTCATTGCTGGAAAGATACCATTTGAACTTTGGGCGGGGGGCAGGGGGTGCTATCTGTAAGCCAGGACAGGTTTGTCCCCCATGGCTACCTTGAGATGGCAATCACTTTTCAGAGGGGTTGGAGGTCATTAATGAAGTGTCTGAAGCAGGCATGGGCAAAAAATGGCCCACAGGCTGGATCCAGCTCACCAGGACATTCTTTCCATCCTGCAGGGCTCCTAAAAAAAATTAGAAAATGCATATTTATCTGCTTCTGGCTGCCTGTCAAAGATTACAAGAGCCTGGCGCAGTAGCCAGCAAGGCCAGCCTGGCCCCGCCCCATCCCAGCTACCTCCCACCTCCACCCCTCCAACTGGAAGTCTCTGCCTGCCATAGCTTCCCTGCACACTGCTGGCTGCTCCAGCAACACATGGCCCCCAACTACATCATTGGACCTCAGGAGCACAGGGTTGCACAGGCACCCCAGGACCAAGAGCAGGAGGGTGCTTGTGCGTCCGTCTGTGTGTGTGCACGTGTGTTTCTCTGCAGTGAGGGAGGGGGGGAGAGACACAGCAATGAGGAAGGGAGAGACTGTGTGTGTGTGTGTGTGTGTGTGTGTGTGTGTGTGTGTGTGTGTGTGTGTGTGTGTGTGTGTGTGTGTGTGTGTGTGTGTGTGTGTGTGTGTGTGTGTGTGTCCACACGTGCGTTCATACGGCGAGTCTCACATGCACCCACACACCCCACATTGCCATACATGCAGGCCCCAACACCCACACCCCCTCACATACCTCAGCCATCCTACAAAGGGTGGTTTACCTCTATCTACAAGTACCGTATCTCTTTTAACCATAGTGACAGGGCTGGGACTGGACGTGACCAGACTGACAGGGCTGGGACTGGATGTGACCCAGGGACAGGGGCAGGGCCCATGTGGAGGCAGCTGCCAGGCACCCATGTGTCTCCCTGGTGCGCTGCCCCCACCACCAGGCACCGCCCCCCCACACACACACTGGGCACAGCCATGTGATGCACCCTCCTCCAGGGGCTGAGGGCTGAGTCACCATGTGGTGCTAGCCCCTGCTGAGGCCAGAAATCCTGCCAGCTGTCAAGGAGATAGGTGCAGGGGCTTCTGGGTTCTGGGGCCCTGCACCTCTGGCTGCTGATAGGCAAAACTCGTGACATGGGTGCTTGTGCAACTGACTGTGTCTGTCTTAGGGCAGACAGGGTTGAAAACTGCAGGCTTCCTAGGCCCTGCTGCAGCCATGAAGCCTGCTAGCTGTCAAGGAAATTGGTACAGGAGGAGCCTGGATTCTGAGACCCTGCACCTCTAGCTGCTGTCAGGCAAAACTGGAACACACAGCTCAGTTACTGACACCAAGGCAGAAAGCAGGGCAGTTCAAACAATGCTGCCTTTTATGCAGTTTTTCCATCCCTCCCCGAGAGCACTGGGATTGGAAGAGACCTCAGGGAAGGGTAAGAGTCATTGGCCAGCTACACAGTCAATAATGAGAGCAGTCCTTTTCTTGCCTTCACCCCTCTTCCCCCTCCCTCTCCATACTTGAGTTCCTGTTTCCCTTCAGGCAAGCCCAGCTTGAGCTTCATAGTATCATAGTCATAGTAGCTAGGGTCGGAAGGGACCTAAGCAGATCAGCAAGTCCAGCCCCCTGCCTTGGGCAGGAAGGGATGCTGGGGTCATTGTGGCAGGGCACTGTGTGTGCCTGCCACTTTAAGGCCCTGGAGCTGGCAGCCTCCAGGTGCCTAATGAGGGCAGCCATTTTAGGTCCAGGGCTGCCTATATAAACAAGGCTGTTTGGCTGCTGGAGGTCAGGCAACAATATTGCCTGGTTAGAGGGCTGTTGAGTTTCATCCAGATGTAAGGGAGGAGCTGTAGGGGATGGTAAGGAGGCTCCTGGTCCTGGGTAAGACCTAAAACTGTACCCTGCTGGGAGTGGGTGGCCTGGTGGGGCTCTCAGTGGCACGGGAGCCCCCAGGAAATGCCAGGCCAGTGATCACCCCAGTGGGTTGGGGCACCTTAACCCCTAGCCCCCACCCCTGGGTGGGTTACCCCTTTATGTGTAGGGCCCAGGGGGTGGACCTCTAGAGAGAGTGAGGGGCTAGAGACTCAGTACTGATTGAGAGAGTACCCTTGACTGGCCCATGCTGGGGCCAGGACCAGACCAGTCAAAAGGGCCAGGGGCCCACTGCGAGGGATGCCCGAGAGCCGAGGGCCAGGGGTCCCAACTGGCCTGGAGGGCTGGTAGCCAAAGGTCCCGGGGGGACCACACCCGAGAGGGGAAAATGACTTCAGGGAGCTACATAGCCTGCATGAAGGCGGAGGAGGCCACCTGATGAGAGGACTCTAGGTTGGGGTTCAATAGGAGGATTCTGGGGCCCAGAGTGGGGGCCAGTGAACATTGAGATGCCATCAGCAAGGCTTGGGCTGTGGTGTAGGGGAGGAATGGAGCTGCAGGTAGCGCCCCCTAGCAGTGGGGCAGTAAATGAGCAGCCTCCCGCTTAATTATATCTATCAAGTAATTATTAAGATCAAGGCATGGCAGGAAAGAAAGCAGGCAGTTAGCCTAAGAACAGGTGGGCAGGCTACGTGAAGATCAGCCTTGAGTAGGCCCCCTGTTACAATCATATGACCCCAGTAAGGTGTCTATCCAGCCTCCTCTTAAAGACCCCCAAGGTAGGAGTGAGCCCCACTTCCCTTGGAAGTTGGTTCTAGGTCCTACCCACCCTAACCATAAAGTAATACCTCCTGATGTCTAGACTGAACCTGCTCTCTATCAACTTGTGGCCGTTATTCCTAGTTACCCCATGTGGTGCCCAGGGGAACAGGGCATCTCCTGTTCCCTGCTGATGCCCCCCTCGATGAATTTGTAGACAGCCACCAGATCCCCCTCAGCTTTCTCTTGTGGAGACTGAATAGGTTCGGCCCCTCTAGTCTTTCCTCATATGGCCCTGCTGCCCCCAGTCATGTGAGTGGCCCTCCTCTGGACCCTCTCAATGCTAGCCACATCTCTCTTGAAGTGCGGCACCCAAAACTGGATGCAGTACTCCAACTGTGGCCTGACCAGTGCTGCATAGAGGGGGAGGATCACCTCCCTGGACCTGCTTATGATGCATCTGTGGATGCATGACAAGGTGCAGTTAGCCTTACAAAACTCAAAATGTTTTGACTTGCTTCGTTTTGTTTCAAGGCCATTTCAAAGCTCTGTGTTTTGTTTTGGTTTTGCTGTTTCAAGCTCAAAACGAGTCAAAGCAGCATTGAAACGAAGCTGCCAGCGAAATTTTGCACAGCCCTTCTGAACAGCAGTCTCTCGGTGGCACCATGTGGATTTGGGGCTGAAAGTGGGGCTTCATAATTGTGTATGTGGTGGTGGGGTGGGTGGAGAATGAGCTGCCCAGGAGCTAAGCCATACTTTTATTCCCTGCTCCCCACCGCTGCCCTGATTGAAAATGTTGCATTTGCTGGGCCTAACAAAAATGAGAGCACAGAATTTATGCAGACTCTAGAGAGAGGCTAAGGAAGTCACAACACAGGGAAAGGGTGTAATTCTGTGTTTGAGCATTCATTTGTACTTCATTTGCTTGCATGGTCTTAGAAGTAAGATTGAATACAGAGTAGGACTAAATGTATGAGGCAGAGTGGGTTTCCTGTCTGAATGCAAATAAATCACGTCTTCTGTTTTTTCCGAAATGTGGGTGCAGCCACTACAGGGGGAAATTCTTCTTCAAAATGTCCAGGCAATATTCAGGGGTGCAGCTATTACATGTATGGCTATTATTTGTTGAAATATGGCAGTTTAAAGTTTCTTCTCTCTGGGTTCTTGTTTATATATTTGCATGTACTGGGGGACAAACATGAGGTATGCATGTTTATAGTGACTGTTCTCCTTTGCCAACTTCAGCTAGTGAAATGGTAACATTTCATAGAGAAAAAAATTCTCCATTAAAAGTTTTGATTCCTGAGGGCACACACCTCTCATGTATTTTGATAAGGTATGTGGGAACCTATTTACAAAGTTGGCAGCTCTTACATTTAAAAGAGAACTGCATAGCTCATGGACAGTTCAAAGAGGGGTAGTATTCTCATTTATAGTACATTTTAGAGAAGAGGAAATGAAGCCCAGAGAGGCTAAGTGACTTACTTAAAGTCATACATATGTCTTTGGCAAAGCAGGAAGTTGATGCCTGACATCTAGACAATTCTGATCATCATAGAGAGAGGCAATGAATGCTAAGCTAGCTACTTTTGTTTTGTTCTGTTTTGTTTTATTTGTAATCTCTTAGACTTCCCCTTCTTCAGAAACATTTCTTTTAAAACAACTTCCTGAAAAACTATGATTTAAATGAAGACAGAAGGTGGCACAAATCCAAAGATAAAAAAGTAGGAGGAAAAATATAAATATAAAAAAATTAAATGGACAATGCTAAGAGGTGTGTGACAATCCCTACGTTGATAATTTTGCTGTATGTCCACAAAATGTGACAGGTTTGTCTATATAGCTGTGATGTTGAATTGATTTAGTTAATATGGTGCAACTTTGTGTGGGGCCTCCTTAAACTAAAGTAAGTCTGTCCATGCTAAGGAGGCTTTGCCAGTTTTTCTAAATCAGTTTCCAAACTGATTATACTTGTGCACAAAGCATGGAATAGAGGTTGCATTTTTTTAATTGTAAATTCTTTGAGGCAAAGTACTGTCTTTTGGTACATGATTATATAGTCCCCTATACAGTATGGCATGGATCCATAATTGGTTCTGAACTGACATGCTAACATTATATAAATTGATAGTAACTCCCTTTTCATGTGTTGCCTGAATGATTCAAAGTCTTGGATTTCTATGGGCTTTGTACCAAGTCCTTAAGGAATTATTAGATTATCTTGCATCGCACAGCTTCTTCTTTCTGTGCCTCACCTGCCCTATCTGCAAAAAAAAAAAAAAAAAAAAAAAAAAGGGTGAGGGATTATATTTATCTTCCTCAGAGTTATTGGAAAGCAACAGTTATTGACATTTATCAAGATTAATATCATTGGCAAAACAAAGGTTGTTAATTTCTCATCAGCAGGGATCCAGGTTTTCTGTTTCCCATGGAAAAATGGAGAAAACCACAAATTCCCTGTTTTTATTGGAGAAAATGCGGATTTCTCTTTTTAGCAGAGAAATCCACAGATTCTGTGCTTTTGCAAAGTGCTCTTGTACTCTGGCACAGCTCCAGCCTGCAGGAGCCAATTGCAAAAAGGGCAGGAAACCCCCAGCCCTGCCCAGAGGGAGAGGGGGGAGGGCAGAGCCTGAGCCTCAGAGTCAGCCAAGGCTGGGC
>NW_017728994.1:15924550-15927368 GCF_001723915.1 Gavialis gangeticus | reverse complement strand
GGGTTTGGGCTTGCATGCGGTGCTGCCACTTACCTGGAGGCCCATGATGGCGGTGACGGCTGCTGCCTCCAAAACCTCCCACTGCTGCTGCGGAGCTCTGCCTGGAGCTGTGCAGTCAGCCGCCAGGCAGCAGTAGCAGCGTGGTGGTGGCCGGGAGGCACGCAGCCATCCCCACCACCACCCCCATGCCACACCTCTGCCTCTGGCTGCACAGCTCCAGGCACAGCTTCACTGCAGCAGTGGGAGGTTTTGGAGAAAGTGGCAGTCACTGCTGGCACGGGTGGCCGCTGCCACTTGCCTGTGGGGCTGCCCATGCCAGTAGTGATTGCTGCTGCCTGCAAAATCTCCCACTGCTGCCTCAGAGCCATGTGGCTGGCAGCAGCAGCGCAGTGTGGGGTGGTGAGGCTGGGAATAACTGCGTGCCACCCGGCCACCACAACCCTGAGCTGTGCCACTGCCACCGGCTGCACAGCTGCAAGCACGGCTCCGCAGCAGCACGAGGTTTTGTACACAGCGGCCATCGCTGCTGGCACAGGTAGCCCCGCAGGCAAGCAGCAGCGGCGGCCCGTGACAGTGGTGACTACCTCTGCCTCCAAAACCTCCTGCTGCTGCCGCAGATCTGTGCTCAGAGCTGTGTGGCTGGAGGCACGGGCGCAGCGTGGGGTGGGGGGGATGGCTGCGTGCTGCCCGGTCGCCAGCTGCACAGCTGCAGGCAGAGCTCTGTGGCAGCAGTGGGAGGTTTTGGAGGCAGCGGCCATCACCACCATAATGGGCCTTCAGGTAAGCGGCAACGCCACGTGCAAGCCCAAGCCCTCCCCCCTTGTGCCCCCATACCTCGCCGCAGCTGCAGAGCTGGCCACGGAGCTGTGCTCCAGCTGCATGCCAGCCTCCATCTCCCCCCTCCCCGGGCAGCTGGCTGGGTGGCATGTGTGCAGCCTGCACATGACGGGCACCACCACACTGTGCCCCACATCACTTGCCTGCAAAGCCCTCCACAGAGGGGCACTCCTGCCCTCACCCCCTGGCTCTGCTCCCAGCTCCGATGTGCCGCCTGGGGGTGGCAGCACCCCCCGTTCCCTCAGCCCCCAAACCATCTTTCCCAGCCCTGCCCCACAGCCCCCACTTACCCCTAAGATCTAGGGGTGAAGGGAATGGCTCCGCAGTGGCAGTGCTTGCCCCCAAAGCCCCCCCACCCGGCATGCAGATGCCACCGCAGAGCCGTGCAGCTGGTTGTGGGGCATGCCGCTGAATGCAAGACCCGTTTCACCCCCTGGCCGGGCAGCACATGATGGTTGCCACCATACTGCTGCTACCGTGCCCTGTGCCACTTGCCTGCAAAGCCATTCAGGTGGCCATGGGATGGTAGCGCAGGGCGCAGTGGCAGACTTGTGGTGGCAGCCTCCGTGTGTGAACCTGTCAAGCTGGCCAGCATGTGTGTGGCCCACAGAGCAGCACCCTGCCCTCACCCCCCAGCCCTGCTTCTGGGGGTGGGCACAGGGGCACACTTCCCCCACTTTTTGATCTACCCCCCAGCACCTTCCCTTTCCCCGGCCCTGCCCCGACCCTTCCCCCCACACACACCTGCTGGGGTGGGTGTCAGCGTCCATGTCTGTGGGTCTGGGGGGCTGCTGCGAGGGGCATCAGGAGGGCTGTTGAGGCTGCGGGGGGGAGTGCAGGGCACCAGCAACACTGGGAGGGACTGTGGGGGGCCTTTAATTTTTATCACGGATTTTGGGTTTTTAGTGAGGGAATCTGCAGTTTTTAATCAGAGAATTTGCATTTTTTAATCGGAGAAAACCAGGATCCCTGCTCATCAGCCAGTTAGAGGACAAGAAATTATCCTTCATTTTGCTAATGGCTTTGAACTAGTATGTGGAACTGCATAAGAGCTTAAGGAAATATCAAAACGGCTGCATAAGGCTACAGAGAGATATGGAATGTAAATTAGTATGGAGAAGAGCAAATTAATGATAACATCAGCCAGTAGCAATGATGATGCATCAGTAAAAACTGGTTATGAGAAGCTAGAAAAATTAACACACTTTAAATACCCTGGGCAACCATCACAGAAGATGCCACATCAGAAAAAGAAGTAAAAGCAAGAATAGCCATCCCCACTGAACAAGTAGCAAAGCTGAAGAAAATCTGGGCTACAAGCAACGTCATAATGAAAATGAAACTCCATCTACTATATACTGCTGTCATTTCAACAACTCTATGGCTGTGAGACTTGGACACTCAACTAGCGCACTGGAAGAATGAATTGAGACCTTTGAAATGTGGCACTTCAGAAGACTCCTATGTATACCCTACAGTACATACAGAACAAATGAATCTGAAGGTTCAAATCCAACAAGAAGTTGGCAAATATGAACCCTTACTCAAAAACATAAGAAGAAGAAAGATGCAGTAGTTTGGGGATGTAACAAGAAGTCCCAACAACAGCCTTACCAACACCATCCTGCAAAGTGCTGTGGATGGACAAAGAGGAAGACCTACAACAAGCCAGGACAAGGAAGACCTAGGACGACCAATATCAAAGACTGGATGGGAGTAAAGCTGACTGATTGTACTACGATTAAAAAAACCCAAGAAGAATGGAGGAAAATTATTGCTACATCAAAGGTGCCCCAATGGTCAGTGTGGCCTTGGGACTGACTTGATTTGATCAACAGCTTTGAGATCCTGGCTTGGAAGGCACCATAGACATGTAAATTACCAGAACTCATGTTTTGCCTGTTTCTGATTGCTATTCACTACTCAAGTTTCTTCTACCTCCTGAGAATCATTCCTGTGCCTGCAGATCATTTTATGTCCT
>NW_017728994.1:15918238-15919550 GCF_001723915.1 Gavialis gangeticus | reverse complement strand
ACTGACTTGATTTGATCAACAGCTTTGAGATCCTGGCTTGGAAGGCACCATAGACATGTAAATTACCAGAACTCATGTTTTGCCTGTTTCTGATTGCTATTCACTACTCAAGTTTCTTCTACCTCCTGAGAATCATTCCTGTGCCTGCAGATCATTTTATGTCCTCAAAGAACTTGGTAACCTAAGCAATTTTAAATATTTCAGTGACCCAAGTATCTTCACTGAAATTCAATTCTGAAAAACCATGTTACTTCTGTGATAAAAAGAGCTGCATTGTTGATTAGAGAGCTGCCATAAATCCCATGCTGCAGCATCTCATAAAGCACAATGGATACTGGGAAAGAAACAAACAATGGCCCATTCATATTTTCTTATGTTTCTCAACTGCTTGTCTGGTTTTCAGCCTCTAGAAACAGAATAATGCCATAATTTTGAAGGATCATTGCTAATATACAGTGGTATGCCTCACAATTAGTGAAATAAATGAGATTTGTATGGGATTGTGTTGTATTCCCCATTCAGGCACTGAACTACTTCAGTATAACCTTGGGCTGAACACTTCACCTCTGTACCTCTGTTTCTCTTCCTCACCTCTGTCTCTCTGGGTTGTAAACTGTTTTTCAGAGGCTGCCTTTTGCCACGTGATAAATACTCAGCCAAATTGGGCCCCAATTAGCCAGGGCTAGCAATGTCCTGGATAGTTTATATACCTATATATTCATAGATTATTCCCATCACTGTTGTATCAGTGTCTCAGAGGTGAGTTTACAAAGTCAGAGATCAGTATGTTATATACTTACATCTGTGCAATATCTGGGTGTTTCTGCAAGAGCTCTCTCTTCTCAGTAATCATATCTTGCACTGTGCATATATATTTTTCTTTTAGAACATAAGAATTGCCATTTACTGCTTCAGGATACAGGTCCATCTTGCCCAGTATTCTGTGTCATGCAGGGTACATGCAGATGTTCGCGGGGGGGGGGGTTAGAGTGCATTAAAAATTGCTGCCCAATCTAACTTAGTTCACTCAGGTGCTGACCTTATGCTTAGATCCCTAGGTAGGTCAATCTAAGTGCAAACTATACAGAAGTTCAGGAAAGTTAGAGTGGTCTAAAATGGATGATGCTATTATCTAAGTTAACTGTAGTTTAACTTAGATTGGTTTTGCCAGAGGCAATCTAACTGAACTTCTGTACAGCTCCCAGCATAGCCCCAGGGGTGGGAAAGCCCAGTCATTGGCCCCAGCCTTGGGGCAGCAATCTTTCTAACACCGCCCCCCCCCTCCATCCTCAGCACTGAGCTATTTTTAGCT
>NW_017728994.1:15899290-15904567 GCF_001723915.1 Gavialis gangeticus | reverse complement strand
ATTTGTCTAGGTCCCTTCCGACTCATTGATTCTATGATTCTTCCCATGGCTGGTGCCCCATGCTGCAGCCACTTCCAGCCCATGTGGAGCTACCTGTGCCTGGTCAGGACAGCCCCATGCAGGCTGCGTGCAACTGCAGCAGGGAGCACTGGCCATGGGGCAGGTGAGGGGCTGCTTTCCCCCATACTCAACACCAGCTTCTTCCCTGCCGGTGAGCAGGGTGTCGGGGCTGTGCGCTGCCCCCCACCTGTACCATGGGGCTGGGGGGCACTGGGATTGAGTGAGGACAGGAGCCAGCGGGAGCATGGGGCCTGCACCGGTGTCCTGGGGCCAGTGCTTTGCGGGACCCAAAGCAGGGTGGCAGGAACGCAGGGTCCCAGCCAGCAGGGACTCTATGGCCTCTGGCCAGCTCCCCCCTGTCTCTGCTGGTGCAGCCCAGCCTGGCTCCACAGACCCCTGCCAGCCTGTGCCCCGCTTTGGGCCCCACTGGTGCTGGTCCTGGGACATGGGACCAATGTCACAATGTCTTGGGACCAAAGACATTGGGACATTGGTCCCAAGATGGTGACCAGGGGGTGTGACACCTTTCAAGGGGCGGGGCCACCCACGTGGCTGTCTACAGCCTGCCAAAACTGGGTAAGTGGCCCTCTGCCCAAAATAATTGCTCGCCCCTGATTTCAGAGCCATAAAAATGGATAGCACCCTTCCCCTGACACAAGGGCTGTTACATGATGTATTCTTAAACTGCTGCCTGCGCAAAGGATTAAAAACACTGTGTGGCAGGCTGGCCGGCAACGCAGATTGTCAACTTGAGCCCGAATGGCTCAGGCCAATTGGTGGGGTATTGGTGGGGCATCAGGAGGAGGCAGGAGGCAAGCTTACCCCACCCTGACCCTGGGGCAGGGTGAAGAAGAGGACCTGAGGGGAAAACTGACTCCTCAGGCCCTCCTATTGGTTCATTTTCAATATGGGGGTGGAGCCTCCAGAAGGGATAAAAGTCTGCGTGCCCTGCACACAGGGACTGTTGGCAAGGAACGACGAAGACGAGGGCTTTTGAAGAGCTGGTAGAGATGACCAGTGGGGTGGAGCAGTTGCCCCAGAAATTCCCAGAAGATGCTGCTGCCTAGCAGAAAAGAACAAGCAGCTGTGTCCTAGCTATGGCATCAGCGCACAGGTCAGTGCATGGGGGGGGGGGGGGTACAGGAGCAGATGGGACCTTGGCAGCTGCACGAGTTAGCGCAGATCTCCAACCCTGCATGAGGCAGGAGCCCAGCCCCTTCGGTGCACAGAGTGATGCACAGGGCTGAGGGAGAGCTGAAGGGACCCTGTGGCTGCACAAGGCAGTGTGGGTCCACAACCCTGCACGAGGCAGGAGCCATTGGTTTACAGGTGGGTGCATGGGGATGGAGAAGATCCGAGAGCAGACAGGACCTTGGCGGCTGCACGAAGTAGCACAGGTCCCCAGCCCTACACAAGGCAGGAGCCCTCGGTGCATGGATTGATGGACAGGGCTGGAGAGCTGGCAGGGGTCCAGGAGTGCACAAAGCAGCTCGGGTCCCTGAGCCTGCTAGCAGCAGAGGTCCCACAGTGCACAGATCAGTGCACAGAGGGCTGGTAGAACTGAAAGGGACCAGAGCAACTGCACGAGGCAGCGCAGGTATTTAACCCTGCATGAGGCAGGAGCTGGGCCATTGGTGCACGGATCAGTGCACAGGCCCATAGAGCTGATGGACGCTGTGGCTGTACAAGATGGCATGGGTCCCCGTTCCTGCCCGAGGCAGGTGACCCTTCAGTGCACAGAGTGAGAGAGGGCTGACAGGCACCTGTGGCTGCACGAGGCAGCTCGTGCCTTCCTGCCGCAAGTGGCAACCAGAGGGATGACCACCCGCAGCAAGGGAGGACACCCCACCTACACTGAAAGAGATGACCCCAGCCCTTCAAAAGCTGCTGGAAGTCATGAGTTACCTGGGAAGGGGATTCCCACAGGGGAGGAGGGGCCTTCCCCACTGCAGGTGAACAATGGGAAGCCCCTGAGGAAGGGAGATGATTTGCCCTTGGGCATAGAGAGTTGTCTAGGGCCCCTGTTCGAAGAGGGTTTCATGGTTACAGACCCCTCCTAGTTGAGGGATCTAGGAGAGAGTAATGTTGTTCTTCTAGGTAACAGGATCCTTCTCTGGGTGCCATTCCTTTTTTGGGCACAGCTGCTGTGCCATTGTTGTGGTCTGTTTCTTTACACCATTGGGATTCTTATTGTAACCCTGCATCCTTTATTATTGTATTAGAAGAGGATTGTAAACTGTTTTGTATCTGAACTCATTGTATGGGTTATCTGAATATATGTATGTATAATAGACACATGTACATAAGTTCATGGTTGCAAGTTTTATATAATGCTGTATCATTAAACCTGTAAATAGTTAAATATCACTTAGTGTCTTTGGTCTCTGATCTGCTCTGTAAGAAAAGGAGGTGAGCTGGCCTGCAGTTAGGCAGCCACACTACCCACAGTGTACATGCACCTGCTGAATCCCTTCAGTTGGAGAGGGGGTATCTTCCGCATACCACCCAGGTTACATGAGTTTGGATTGTCAGCCATCTTTGTCGCACAGAGGGGGCTGGTGAGTGTGGTCATTGATGATATTTCCAAACCAATATGGGAATAAAGGGCAAATGCCCCATGAGGCTGGGGGTAGGGAGGAAGGGCGTGATGAAGTAAGGGGTAAGCAAAAATTGAGGAATTACTATATATCGTGCTCCAGAAAAATAAATGTCTTTCAACAAGGGATCAAACACATCTGATCAAGAGTTGAATCTGACCTAGGAATAATCTCCTCGCTGTTAATCTCCTCTCAGGTTATTTTGACAGTTCTGTTTGGGGACCTTCAGAAGCGTAGAGTGATTGCCAGAGGAGGTCTGAAATATTCCCGGACCTAAGGATATACTCTGCAGAATAGAATATACCTTCATGCCAACACAAAATCTTGTGAATCAAGAGCCAAGATACTGTAGTCGATCTGGTGTGTCTCTGTTGGCTTTGTTTGTGTGCAGGCAGTGTTACCTTCCACTATTCTCCTCCTCCTTGAAGAATAACCACAAAGTTTAGTTTCAGTTTATCTGACTGAGACAATCACACAGGAAAAGGATTAACTAGTAATTTGACCATTCGTCCCGGTAGGTGTGAATGATGAATATTTCAGCTCACCAGATGTGTGGGATTTGCCTGTTTTAGCTCTGTGTATTAGCTATTTCATCACATGTAGTCAAGTTTCTTCCCTGCTGCTTTTGAGAAGTACAAACCTCACTGAGAATAGGTTTAAATGTTGTATTAAAATCCCCTTGGTTGTGTTGGAAACCTTAGTGAATAAGGAGGTTTTGTGGAGGAGTTCCAATCCAAACTCTCATTCCAGATTACTGTGCTCAGAAAGTAATTTTTCATAGAGTTTAAGGCCTAAAGGGACCATTAGAATCATTTCATTTCACCCTGTCACCCCTCTGTTAAGCCTAATAACTTGAGTTGGGCTGACTCATACCTTTCAGAAAAGCATGCCATCTTTATCTGAATGTATCACAAGATGAAGAATCCATCAATTTCCATGGCAGGAAGACATTGATTAGCCACCCTCTCTGCTAAAAAAAATGTGCCTAAGTTTTCTAATTTGTTTTTGTCTGGCTTCAGCTTCTGGCCATTGGCTCTGATTATGTCTTTCACCAGAGGAAAGTGTTCTGTAGTACCCAGTATTTTCTTCCCATGAAGATACTTGTGTAATCCAGTCTCCTTTAAGTCTTCTTTTTGGTAAGCTAAACAGGTTGAGCTCTTGAATCATTTTTTGCAGCTCTTCTCCATGCCCTCTTCACCTTTTTACCATTTTTTTTTAAATTAATTTTTCCTTTTTAAAATGCAGACACCAGCACTGTATGGGGAGCTCCAAGAACTGGTCTTGCAAGTTCTGTTTACAGTGGTAAATTGCTTCCCTACTCCTATCACTTTTTTCTTGTTTCTAAATCCCAGGATTGCACTGGCCTTTTTTTAACATGACATTGCACTGGAGCTTATATTGAGTTGCTTTTCTGATTTGACCCCTAAGGTATGTAAATACTGTTTCCAGGCTGAGTGTGGGACTCCTGCTTAGAAGGCCCTGCCTACTCACTTATTCTCTGTGCAAGCCAGAGCCCAGGAATTTGACAGTGCAGCTGGCACATAATGGCCATGAGCATGTGCCAAGAAACATGCCCAAGACAGAGACCGTGAGGGTTGAATTGGAGCAGGTGTTAGTATGTGGGGAGTACTTCACTGCAGTGATCCCAGATTCTGCACATAAGATGTACAAACACATCCTTAAATTATTTTCAAAGTCACTAGGTTCTAGGAAGCTACCTTCTTCTCTGCATTCCTTGTTTCTAGGTATATTACTCCTTATAAGCTTTGAGATCTACAAGTTCCTGTCTTATTGGTATGTTAGAGAGGGACTTATAACAGGAGACAGCACTATAATATATCAGAACCCTGCAACGTCCTCCTTCCCTCCCCCCGCCAAAAAAAAACCTTAACAAAAGTGACAATAGGTACTAGAACCTTAATTTAACTTTCTTTCTCCACCCTCGCCCTCCATCTCCACTCCCCTTACAGAACTGCTTCATTGAGTCCAGCTCAAAGCAAACCTTTATCTACTAGTACATTTGGTATGGAACTCTATGGAAATAAAAAGATAAATGATATTTAAATACATGTAAATGGTAACTCAATGCAAGTCATGTTTATGTGGAATCAAGGCAAGTCTTAACGTAAGAAAACAATCGTATTAACGTACATGACAGACCTCCCCCCACTGCTGGTTTAGAGCCAGCTGTTGGAAAGCAATAAAGTGAGGTTCAGAGGGTGTAGGAGTGATATTCTACACCTTAAGGGAAGATGCTGTCAGACACATCTGTCAATTAATGATCTACTCTCACTTTCCCACATGCCTCCCCCATACACTGCCCACTCCATTCCTCCCTTCACATGTGGTTGCAGATTACATTTCATAATGATTTTGCTTATGGCCATTAAATTGATTAGCTTCCTTATATTTTGGTGTCACCTTGGTTTTTGTGCCCCCCTACCCTCAAGCTTTGTAAGACTATAATTGTTCTACAGCAGGGGTGTCAAACTCATCCTAAGCCTTGGATCACATCCAGACTGTAGGGGCTCCTCTTGGGCTGTGTTCAAAGGTCCAAGGGTATTGGCATGTGCTGGACAGTGGCAGGGCAAGCAAGGGCTGTATCTGCACAGCCCTTGCT
>NW_017728994.1:15888652-15899280 GCF_001723915.1 Gavialis gangeticus | reverse complement strand
CCCCCCCGCCGACCATGGCCATGTCCATCAGGGCCCAGGGATCCTTCATTCTGCAGCAGGCCACACTCCACTAGTCCTGCTTCCTAACTTCCAGTAGCCCACCTGACTACTAGTGAGCCAGATGGAATGGTTCCTCAGGCCAGATCTGGCCCACAGACCAGGTGTTTGACACCCCTGCTCTACAGATGTAGACTGTTGCTGTGCAAGCCTTCCACAGTTCAGAGATCTAAGGCTCTGAGCAATTTACTTCTGGAATGATGGCAGCATCTCAGGGAGTTCTACTGAGTAATAAAACTGCTTAAGAAATACAGTAGATTCCTATGGTTTCTATAGCTAGATGCCCATGGCTAGTCTTGATAGTCAAACATCTAGAGGACCAGGTTTAGAGTTTATTCAGCCACATGTGACGGGCTAGCTGGCAGTGACATAGCTCAGGGGTTTTGAAAGGGTAAAAGATGATTGGAGGACTTGGGATTCCCTTTCCTCACCAATCAGGCCCCAGAGACTCACCCTCCATGTCCCCTGATTGGCCCCTTGGGTCACCTGGAGGGGGATAAAAGGGGCAGCATGGCTGACTTAGGAGGGAGACTAGTGGGGGACTCCAAGGAAGGAGCTTCAAAGAGCTGGGCTAGTGGGGTGGGAGCAGTTGCCCTAGAAGTACCTGAAGGAGTGAGACCTGCAGGCAGCAGTTGGATCCTCAGGTAGGAGAGGCTCCCTACTGGGTTCCAGGGTCCCCTATGAGACGCTGTGGCTAGTAGGAGAGGCTCCCCAGCTCCAGCAAGGATCTGAGCAGTGACCTGAGAGGTTCCCAGCTCTGCTTCCAGCTCCTCCAATAAGAGGCCAGGCAGCTCAATGTGAGGCAGGGGCTCTGGGAAGGTCAAGACCCCTAGCAGAGTAGTATGGTACCAGCACTGGTGGCTGTGTGGTAGAAGTTTTTGCCTACCACAGTGAGAGATCCAAGTTCAAATCCCACCTGGGGTGACCTGGGATAAGTGAAGTAACAGAGAGAAATTCTTGTTGCAACAGAAAGGGGTCATTGTGCTTTCTCCCTCTCCAGGTACCTAGGCCCTATATTCCTTGTTATCCGGCATTTTGTATCTTGAGCATTTTATATTTCACCAACCAGTATTGTTTGTTCTGCTGTTTGTGTTTTATATCTTGTTAACCTGTCTTTGGTCAACTGGACGAATATGTCTATGATTGTAAGTGTCTAACCTTTGTTGAATCCTGCCTCCTCGGGGTGTTGTAGTGTCCCCTATACCCCCTGGTTTATGCCTGTTTATGTTTCCAGTACTGTTCTCTCATTAAAAGGTGTATGGTTAAGTCCCCATTGGTGGTCTGGCTCTGCTCTATAGAGGGAGGAGAGTCCTTACACCTCCCACAGACCTTGTGCACCTGCTCTGATCCCTTCAGTTGGAGAGGGGGTACCTCCTGGAGTACCACCCAGGTTACAGACATAAAGAATATTACAGTGTAAGTAGGGTGACAATATTTCTCTAGTCTTAAAACAGAACACCCTGCTCTCCAGCATGCTCAGCTGCCTCTGAGCTCTGGTCTCAGCTGAGCATGTTTAAGAGAGGGGGAAGAGGGTAAGGAAGGAGGGTGCTTCGTGCTGGAAAGGGAAGGGAGTATTGTAAACACCTGTCCTGGGTGTCCCACTGAAAGCGAGACAAAAGCATTCATTCAACCAAACCGACAGAATACATGGCACAAGTGTTTAAAATGAGACTGTTCCAGGGAAAATGGGATTAATGGTCCCTAAATATATCCCCCCTCCAGTTCAGATGTTTTAAAATCCTAAGGAACTCTAGAAAGGCTAGGCTGCCCAGCAAGTATGCATTTGCCTTTCCTTCTTTCCATATGTTACTCTGTCTAGACGTTAAATCATGGGTAGTCTCTTTGGTCACGTCCACGTGAGCAGAAGTGCATTTGCAGCAGCACAAATAGTAGTGGCGCAAATTTGTACCACTACCTTCTGCTGCAGTGTATGCCCCTGCTTGTGTGGATTGCAGCAGGACACACTGTCCTGCTGTTCTATGTGCTGCAGAGGGAAGCTAGCTGGCAGCCAGCCCCCACACTGAAGCACCTTGTACCCAAGCCAGCCAGGGAATGGCCCATGGAGATAGGGGAGCAGGCAGTTCTGGGCAGCACTGCAAAACCCCCACACTAAAGCACCCTGCAACCCAGCCAGCCACTCCCCAGCTGGCTGGGGCACAGTGTGTCTCAAGATGGGGAATCCACATGCCTCAGCACAGGGGCTCCACAGTGGAGCCCTCAAGCAGAGGCATGCACAGGCAGGAGACCAGCCAGCCCCGGGCTGCCTGCTCCTCTGCCTTGAGGCACTCTGCACCACAGACAACTGCTCCATGGCTGGCTGGGGTGCAGGGTGCCTCAGCATGGGGTCTCCACAGCATGCAGAGATGGGGAAGCAGGCAGCTCTGGGCTGCCTGCTCCCCCATCTCCACATTTGCCCCAGCACTTTGTCATACTTTGTGCCACTTTTTTTTCCAGGGGTTGTCTTTTGTTTTGCTACTGGGAAATCCTGGTAGCAAATTTTGCCCCAGTGCTGCTAATTAGCAGTGCCATGCACAGTTTAATGTGCAACACACGTGGTTTGTAGTGCCACAAAGAAGTTTGTGGTGCTACAAACCACATGTGCCTACATGTCTGATTCCAGCCTTGGTGGGCAGGGAAAAAATGTACTCCTGGGCTGTCCAGGAATGGGCTCTGGTGAGCACTTAAGCCCAGGGCTTCATCCCATAATTTTTTTTTTTTTTTTTTTTTTTTTTAAAGCAGTGTAGAAATTGACCCTTATCACAGCCCACAAGAGGTGTTTTCTAGCCCTGCATCTTCTACTTCCTCATCATTGGGCAAAGAACATGGACTAGAAAACAGCTGATTCTTCCAACAACAGCACCATCTTTTGCTTTCAGAAAGAAAACAGCTATAAGTGAGCCCTGAACTTGTTCAGAGTGCCTGGTTAACGAGTGTGACTAATGCATTTCCCTTTTTTGCTAATCCTTCACATATTGTGTTAGCATCTTCCATTCTCCCCTCATTCAACCACCACCACTGAAAACACAGGAGTAGTTAAAAAGCTTTCAGTTTTGGGGATTTTCCTCACTTATCCTTTCACAAAAACCTAATCTAACCTTGTAATTTTAAGCATCTCATCTCATCATAGTAACATTGCTGTATATGGAATGTAATTTGGATCTAAGCTACTGACCATTTGCATGAATGCCATGACTGTAAATAGGTAGTAATTAGAAGTGCACTGATAGATCAGTCGCATATCAGATCATCACCAATAACAGGAAAATTAACATTATCAGCCATTAGTTTTTTTTTGGCTGATTAATATCACTGATAAATACTGTGTACATGCACACAGCTGCAGCATGCACATGGCCCGGGATGCAGCCCAGCAGCTTGGAGAGCAGTGTCCTGCCAGGAAGCTTGTGGGGGGGGGGAAAGGGTGGTGGGTGGGGGCAGACCAAGGTCCCCATGATGAAAGAAGGAGTGGGGTAGGGGCAGGTGTTGTCCAGCCAGGGCAGGGCACAGGACAGAGCTATGGGTGGCTTGTCCAGGGGGCATAGGGAGAAAAGGAGGAGTAAAGGGGAAGGGGAAGGGGAAGGGAAAGGGGGAGCGGCTCCCTGCCACTGTGCAGCTCCCTGGAGAAAGCATGGGAAGTGTGTGTTCCCTGGATTTCTGCATAGCACAAGGGTGGGCTGCCTGCTGCAGGCTCAGGGGCTGTGGTGGCCTCTTCCTGGTGGGGGGGGGGGGCCGCCCTTGGGGCAGGGGGGGATGGCAGTGCTGGAAGGGGTGGCTAAGGAGGGGCTATGGGGAATTTTGGGATGGCTGGGTATCCCTGGGTATTTCACTGGTTGGAACACACTCCCCAGCTGCATTCCTGTAAATCAGCTATTGGATTGGTATTGAGCAATATGGCTGGTTAATAATTGGCCTTCAGTATTGTCCAACAAAATCTTTATTGGTGCGCCCCTAGTAGTTTCATAGTTGTTAGGAGCTGGAAGGGACCTTACATATCATTGGGTCCAGCCTGCCTGCAGTTGGGCAAAAAAGACTGCTGGGATCAGATGTTCCCAGGAAGATGGTTGTCAAGACGCTTTTTGAAGGTTGCCAGGGTGGATGACTGTACCACCTCTGAGGGGAGCCTGTTCCAAACCCTTGGCACTCAATTTGCAAAGGACTGTTTCTTTATGTCTAGTCTGAAGCAATTTTCAATCAGTTTGTGTCCATTATTTCTTGTCTTCCCCAGTTATATAGATGTAATGAAAATGTAAAATGACCTGTGTATCAATGTTTCTATGTCACAAGAAACACTGTTACTATTCGGGGTGTGCAAAGCAAGGCCCTATTCAATTTGGATTCAGATTTGGCTCAAATCAGGGACAGTGATTTGATTAGTTGATTCGGATCACTGTCCTTGATTTGATTTGGCTGAATCCTAATCTGAAGATTCAATGCTGATTTGGAGAATCAGCGATTCAAACATAGACACAGCTTTAAAAGTTTTTTCTACATGCCTTGAGGTAGCAGGTGTAGCTCATGATCGCTGTGATACTGGGTTGAATGGAGCATCCCACAGGGGTGAGGGGGGGCCCTCCATGTGCTCAGCAGTGAATCCAGAAGTGGACTGGAACTCCCACCATATGTGGAAGGAAAACTATTTCTCAAAAGGTCACTAAGGTGTCTGCATGATATTTACAGAACAGCTCTTTGTCCAACTGCTCTATTAGTATGCAACCAACCACTGGAGGTCATTTTTAAATCTTCCTGGATATTTTACTGGTTGGAACAGAAATAATGGAAAATGTAAGGCGAGGGGAAAATGACACCACAGCTGTGGAAATGATGCTGAAATATTCCTCATGCCTCAACCTTCTCTACATGCTTGATTCCTCCTTTGCAGCCAGAGAATGTTGTAAATCTCATATATTTAGCACATAGGCACAGATACATCTCTAACTAGGTTTGCTAGGAACATAACTTTGGTCATCCTTGAATATAATGCGGTAATTCTTAAGGTATCAGCAGTAGTTTAAGAAGCCAATGCAATTCAAAACTATGAGCAGTATGACACACACTAGTAGGTGTATCCTAAACAGAGGAAATGGTGCACAGCTATTTTTAGTATAGCTATCGCGGATCTTATGATGGAAAATTGTAGAGCTCCATTCCAAGAGATCCTATAGTCAGACAGGATGACCTCAGAATATAAGGAGATTTAAAGATTGTACTATTGATTCCAGGAATCCTCAGAAAAAGCCAAAGGCAGTTACTGCCATTTAGAAAGCAGAAGAGAAGTATTATAGTTTCCTCTAAAGCAGGAATGCCAGACTCCATGCTACGGCCGGGTGGTGCAGAACTCTGGCTGGTTGGCAGTGTCAGGGGCATGCAACAATACAAAGATGAGGAGCAGTGCACTTTTGGTAGCCCACCAGACCACCGATTTGGCCTGTAGGCCATATGTTTGACACCCCTATTCTAAAGCATAGCAAACTGTACTCTTAAGGGGTGCAGACAGAAGTGCAGCTCTCCACTGTAACTGAGAACACTTTGCAGGAAAGGCTTTGAGTTACAAGGATCCCTTGGAAGAAATAGAAGTTCACTGTTGGTTCTGGGGGGGAGGGGAATCTAGCTGCCATCCTGCAGCCAGTTTCTCCTAGCAATGGCTCCTCCTCTCTCCCAGCCTGTCCCTGTTTCAGAATGGGAGGAGGGAAAGGGACCAGAGAAAATTTGTTCTAGGGGCTCCCCAGCCAGCTCTGGAGGGTGGTATGGGTGAACTGGAGGGCACCCCACTCAGGGGGGACTCCAATACACCCTCCCCACCCTCCAGCAGGGGCTGAAAAAACCCCAAACCAAAGTCCTTCTTCTCCCTTTTCCCCCTCCAATTCTGAAAACAGCTCGAGGCTGGCAGGCAGCAGAGACACAAATTAGAGAAGACGTTCTGTTTTAAAACATCTTCATCTGATCCCTCATTCAATGAGGGATCAGATTTTCACCCAATGGGCCATTTTTTAAGCCATCTGCAGCCGTGCAGGTGTTTGGTCATGGCTATAAGCTGCTTTCTGTAGCCTGATTGGGCAAAAATTGTCACTTCAGTCTGCATTCCTTTTTTTCCTGAAAACTTATGGCATCCAATCCTAATGTTTTCCATTGTAGACCTGTACCATGTAATTGCTTTACTATTTTACTGGTCTTTACTGTATATTTGTATAGTTTTCTTCCAGTATATGGCAACTGAAATAAACTTACTTGGGACTACTTTAAATTGAACATGTAACAATATAGTTTGTTTCCACTCCTTTACTAACTCATGTATATGCTAGCAGATACTGTTAGAGGCTTTCACATTAAAACAGAAATCCCCTTGTTTCAATAGTAGGTTGCTAAAGCTACTTACTATGCTTGTATTAAATACAGTGTACATATGCATATAAGCACCATTGTGCTTATACCTAGTTATGCACCAGAAGAAAGAGACTACATGGAAAATTGTAATAAAGCTAGCCATGGTGGCAGGCATATTATATGGACCTATGTTCTTAATGGTAGTACAATCTAAAGATGCCAGAGAGCCCTTTTTATATGAAGAGCATTTATCTTAAATTAGTTTTAAATGGATTTCAGTAAGCTAATGCATGCTCTTATTTGAACATTGCTCTATATATTTCATCTGAAGTCCATAGTAAGATCAAAATTTGAATTCTCAGAAGGCTGAGACTTGGGAATTTGTACCTCTATGTGTGTTTGTACACATCAGACCCTCCACTACACACATGTTCATCAGCTGTTTTACACATTTGTTTTACAGATGTTACATTTTTAAAAATGTGTTTCTGTACCAATTAAAACATGCGCGCGCGTGCGCGCGCACACACACACACGCGCGCTTTTATGTGTAGATAAAGGACCTCTGTAAAGTTCCAGAATATGCAGTATCATTAATTTCTAACATTCTGCTATACCCCAGTAAATATCAATCTCAATAAAAAACAGCAAAGGTCAAGCGTTTAACAAGAGGACTAATTGGATACTTTCACCTCTGATCAGTCTCTGAAACCTAGAGTCTCTTTTGGGCTGATTGCATGATTACACAGTATAATGGCATTACTCCAGTACTGAAAATTCCAGTGGGCATAGTCTGTGCAGCTTCTGGGTCTCCAAACACAAAATGCGATTCCTTTTTTAATCTGCGTAGTGCTGTGGTGTGCTGTGGCAGTGGTAATGGGTAGTTGCTTCAGGGCTAAATCTTTTGCTTTGACTGAGGAGAGAGAGGGCAGTTAACTACAGTGCAAACACTGAGACCAGAACACAGGGCGTCCTGTGGTCATGATAGCTGGAATGTTTCACCAAAATGGGGAGGGAGGGGCTTTCACAGGAGGTTTGAGGAAAGGGAAAAAGAGGTTCATATTCCTTAGAAACAGTAGTGAAAATTTTATGCATAGCTCAATAAAGTCAGGCTTCATTACAGAAGCAGAGAGTAGAAATAAATGAATGAAACCTCAGATACTCTTTTCTACATATACACTCACCAGCCCTAACAAAAATTTCAAGAAAGAAAGCATGATTACTTGGAAATAGAAGACAGAAATTGATACTTACACTTTTCTTACGTTGAAAATACTTTCTGATGAATTGCATAGAAAACATGATTCTCCAGTACCTTTTGTGTATATGTCTTGAGTTTTCCCACCTGTCTTGAATTTGGGAAAAAAACTTCTTTTTCTAAAGTTGTATAATGGAGCGGCACCGTTGTAGTGCTTTGTTCCACACATGAATTTCCACAGCGTCATGTTTCTGTCCTCATGTACAAAGAAGAACCAAAATGGGAATCCAACCTAGTATTTATCTGAATGACACTTACTGTTTACCATTTGTTTCCCCTCATAGGGATGCATGACACTTCACCTACTGAATACAGACACTCTATTTCTACAGTTTGCAATCTAAACAGACCACAACAAGGCAGGACGCTGGGTGAGGTAACGGCAAGGAGAGAGCGAGGTATATACAAGTGAGGTTTGCTTGGACTTGAACATTGTGAATTATTTGTAGATAGCATTTTAGTTATTCGCAGTAGTTTAAAGGGGATGAGAAGAAGATTGTTACTGTTTGTTTTACTGTCTAGCTTGGATCTAGCTGAAAATCATGCATTTGTAAATGATGGTAACATGATCTCTTCCCTTCACTTCCTGTTCAAAAATGTTTACTCTGTTCCTGACCCTTTCCTATCTCTGAACTATTCACTACACTAAGATTAGTAGCCTGCACACATTTTCCTTTCCCTATCCTAAGGACTTTGTTGATAAAATGATTACACTTTACTCTTTGCTTAATGCTTCCCTTTCCTTGGCAACTTTCCCTGTTCCTGGCAGCCTCACAGTTCTTTGTCCCAGCTGTCCAGAAGGAGGTATTCTCATCACTTGTCTGGGGGTGTCTCATGGGAGAAGCAGAATAACCTTTGTCTCTTCTAACACAGGCCTCATAGAAATTTGCACAATGTAGCTTCTTTAAGCTCCGATCCCTTTAAATCTGTGCAATCCAGGGGTGTGGAACCCTCTCTTCGTCTTCTCTTCAGGGGTCTTCCTGCTGCTACACCAGAGCTGAGATGTGGGTCTTCCTCCCACCCCCTCCCCTTCCTTTAGCCTTTTATAATGCACAATTGTTGATTATTAGACCCTAAAATTACTCTGGAGTGAAAGGGGAGTTGAAATTTTTCTACCAGCTCCTATGAAGCACCAGTCTAAAGGCAAATGCAAGTACTCCCACCGGATACAATTCTCTGTGCCCCTTGTGTAAAGCTCCTCTCATGTTTAGCTGTCTGCTGAATTGGGGCCTTGCAGAGAATTTAAATGACCATCCATTAAAGGTGGGATTGTGAAATGCTCAGATTTCAGGAGGAGCAGTTAGACCCATGCTCACAATGTGCCTGGTATACCCCTCCCCTTTCCTCAGCATTCCTGTTGCTTTTTTATGTCTTCTGGCCCTTACTTTCAGCACCACTTAAAGTTAGAGTGATGGAGAGATGCTCTATTTTTCAACGACAAATATGAAAATGTTTAAAGTCCACTCCCTTTGCTTTCTCTGATTTCACAGCCAGTCTCTTACAAATACAAAAGCATTGCATTACAGCAGGCCCAGTTATTTTTCTCTCATTTTATACTTGAGGTTATTCTCTGATGCTTAATTTTTTTTCTCCCTCAGATATCCAATTTCCAAGTGAAAACTGTTAAAGAGATATCTTAAAGCGAAATCTACTATTTTACTAAACTTCTCTGAACTGAATCTGTAAACAGATTTCAAAAGATAAACTTTTATTTAAAATAATATGGAATTGCATTAGTAAATATTCTGCAGCTTTTACAAAGTCCATTCACCAAATTAATCAATGGAAGTTTTGGCTTAGATTTGTCTACGTGGTTTGGCATGTGTGTGTGTAAATATATTCCTTATTTATCCTGTATGTAGCTAAATCTTTCAGTATCTCATACCAAAAGGCCAGGTGCATTGCCACTGTACATGGATTTTTCTTTATTCAGTGAAGGTCCAGGAAATATGTGAGAGGCCAGAAATCCTGTCTATAGTATCTTGTAGCTTCTTCCACTTTTTGACCATCACCCACAGGAATTCTTATTTTTCTCTAACATTTTTGATAGAAATATTATTTTTGACTGTTTGATTACAAGTGAGAATTGAATATGGCACAGATGGTAAATAAATTACTTTTAAAGCTGCCTACTTCGATTGCACAGGTTCCAGTGATAAGCTTCAAACAACATAAAATAAAACAAAGTAAAATGATAGGAGAGTTAAGCATAAGATTAAAATAATAGATTTAAAATGAAGGAACAGTGAGAGATAACACAAAGCAAACATTTTTGTTTGTTTTCCATTGTCTACAGAAAAAACTTCTGACTTGACAAATGTGGAATGCCAGGAAGTACTGCTATTGACCTGTTGTAGAAGATGATGTAAAAACTGTGTTGTCAAATTTTGCAAATGATATTACATTTGGAGGGACTTGCAAATGTAGGGGCAGAGCTAAAAAATGGCTCAGGGATCTGCTGAAACAGGATGCATGATCAGAGAGTAGTAAAATGATATTTGATATTGATCACTACTGCCAATGGATCTGAAATGTAGGTATTCTGTGGACAGAAGCAGTATAAGCTGTGGGCATTGCATGGGTTAACCTAAGGCAAGTCAAGATATCCCTGTTATGTTAAAACACCTGTGAACTTATAACACAACCCCTAGAAGTGACAGTAGACTTACCCCTGGATGAAGCAGACACAGTCTACTTATACTTCCATACATCACAGATTAGGTTTTGTTTGTATGTGGCTCCTCTCTAGTTCACCCAGTTGGCTGCCAACTGCCTTTTCACAGGGCTTTGTATCTTCTCACAGTACTCCACTTACCTTTATGATCTCTCCTGCTCTAGGTTACAGTGATGAGCTGTCACCTTCCACTTAGCTTCTGGTGTCTGGCCTGATTCTGCTTTTTTTTTTTTTTTTTTTTTTCAGTCATTAAATGATTCCTTTCCATGATGAAGGGGGGTGGTGTGAAGCTTCGTAAACCTCATCAGCAGTGGGTAG
>NW_017728994.1:15880343-15883652 GCF_001723915.1 Gavialis gangeticus | reverse complement strand
ATTCCTTTCCATGATGAAGGTGGCTGGTGTGAAGCTTCGTAAACCTCATCAGCAGTGGGTAGGCAGGTTGGCTGCATATCAGTGGTGGTAGGGTCATGCTATTATGCTACAAACAGTTCTAGGAAACCTCTCTTCCTTCATTAAGGGAATCAAGGTAGAATTGCTGAAAATTCTAGTGTCATATGTTTTTCAGACTGCCCTGCATTAACATGGGTAAATCTTATTGAAGTTGATTAGCCTCTGTAGCATGACAAGGGGATAAAAAAAGACTTCAAATGTAAGAACTGATAAACCTGGTAGAAATGGCAAAGGATAGTAATGTGTATTTCACTTTCACTCAAAGGCTCCTGCTATACATTACCTATATTATGCAATTAACTGGTTAATCACGCAATACATTTAGATCACACAATGCAGAGTATTATCCCAGGTCAAAATAACTATCCATCTATAAAAAAGAGCCAACCAGCTATAATGTTAGTGCTTGAAAATGTGTGACAACTCTATAGCTGGTTTCTATCCAGTTTTAATTTGAACATGTAGCAGGGCCCCAATACAGCTGCAGAGTAGGGCTGTGTGAAATGGCACCGTTCTGTGTCGACTTGCATTTCAACGGAACATTGTTTGGTTTTGAATTTCATTTCGATTCAAAACTGCCGGTCTGTTTCATTTTGTCGAAAGTTTCATTTCGTGGAAACCAAAACAGTAGGCTGAAGAAGTGAAGTTCATAGACCTGGCTCTGAAAAGTGATTTGTAAACTCAAACAAGCACCTAACCTCATCACCAGTACTCAAGCCAACTTCCTGCAGCTCAAAATACAAAACCTGCCAACTATATCCAGTACCCCCACAAACTGCACGCCAGAATCTATCAAAGGCAACAATACCCAACTACCTGTGGGGCATATTCCTCACCAAAAAAACCCACTCTGCCTCCAGTCTCTCTTGAGAGGGAACAATTTACAAGCCACTTTTCACAGCCGGGCCTATGAACTTCACTTCTTCAGCCTTCTAGGTACAGAAACTCATAGACTCAATATAGGCAGTGGAATTCTGACACACTGCAACATGCCAGACATCTGACTTCCCAGGTACTTCTGCACTTTTGCCTACACTGCTACATCCCCCTTCCCCGCCTCCTCACCCCAGCCTGTTCCACACCCCCTGATGCCTCCATTTCTATCTTCACAGACTGACTTTATTGCCTGCACTGCATGCCAGGCCAACCTCTGGCTTCTATACTATTCTTTCCATCCAGGACCAGGAGACACACCAACTGCAGGTGCTTCCTCAGCCTGACAAAGGGATTTTCGGTGCAAAACCTGGCATCCCAGGCAGCTAAGTTCAGTTCACCTGGAGCCTTACAACTCCACTGCAAACAGCAAGCCTCAGGCCTGTCAAAGATGTGACCAGTATTGGCTTTCCCCAGCCAGGACTGTGTGCGTGCATGTGTTAGCTACAGATTATGGCACCTCCTATCTGCCTTTCACCAGGGGATCATTAGTCCTGGCACTTACAGGGATGCTGCACTGCCAGCAGTTCCACCAGTCCTCCCTACCCTGGCAGAGTGCAGTTTTAGTGGTCATGCCCAGGACCTGGGGCCTCCTCCTCCCCCATTGCCCCAACTCATACCTCCAAGTTTGTCTTGGCAGGGGAGTGAGCTCAGCAGGGACATGTTCTTCCCTTGCTGGCTGGTGATGCAGTGAGTGCCCCCTCCAGCTGAGAGTGGGGCATCAACTTGTTTTTAAAACATGAAAAAAGGAAGTAGGTGTGGACAGAGTGAGGAGGGTGGCATTCAGTCTATCTGCAGGTGGAGCTTGGGGAACCCCAGCAGTGGGAGGTTCACCTTCAGGAATACCAGCTGCTCCACAAAACCAGGATCCAAGCAGGTGCAATGGAAATGAGCTTGCTGCTCACCAGCAGCCCTGTCCCACTCCAAGGCATCCCTGACAATGAGGTGGAATTTGTGTGCCACACAGCGGATGCCAACAAAGTTGGCATCATGGACTGCCTTGACCATACTGGCCCCACTGTCAGTGACTATAAACACATGGGTGAGCTCGCCCTGCCCAGTGAGCCACCCCTGCACCAAGTGGTTCGTGGCCCCCATGATCTCTGTTGCTGTGTGGGACTCATCCATCACCTCAGATTGAAGGAGATCCCACTGATGGCCTGACTGGTCACATCAGTGCCCTGTGAGGGAGCGGTAGGCATGATCTTCACCCCGGCTCCTCCAGATGTCTGAGGTGAAGTGTAAAGCCACCTGCGGACGTGCCTTGTGCAGCTCCTCCCTCAAGTACTCCCTGCATGCCTCATACAGGGATGGCACCACCGTCCTACTGAAGATGGTGTGTGCAGGCACTTGCTATGATGGGGCCATGAGTGCCATGAGCCATCTGAACCCTGGCCACTCAACTAGGGAGAAGGGCAGGCCATTGAAAGCAAGCATCTCCCCAATGCTCTGGGTGATATTGCTTGCCTTTGGAATGTGCCCCCCTTTCTGTCTGCCTTTCCTCCACTGTTCCAAGGTGGCCTGCCTCTGCTTTGGGGGGACGGGGGCTTGGGAGCAAGAGGGGGACTTCTCTTTGGGCACGCTGCCACTGGTGCCAGGCTGAGGAGGAACAAGGGCAAGAGGGTGGTGCCTGCAGAGATGTATCAGCATCCCTGTGGCACTCATATGTTTTGTTCCCTTGTCCCAGCTGGTTTTGGCTTGGCAGTGCAGGCAGATAGCATATGTGGGATCATCTGCCAGCTCAAAAAGATCCCAGACCATACTACCTGCTCGCTTCTGGGGTGTGGGTGCATGTGTGGACGCTGCTGCACTTTCCTCCTACTCAGCAGGTAGAGGCACAGCAAGAAGAGGAGCGGAGTCAGCTGAGCTGCTTACCTTCACCTGTATATCAACCTCCTCTGAAGTGCCTTCTGGGAAAGGAGACCTGGCTCTAGGGGAAACTTGAGGGGTGTCAAGCGCAAACTCAGCTGATTCCCTCTCCTTCCCCAGAATTTCCCTTGCTAGGGCACTGAGATCCAGATCCAGTGCCAGCTCTTCCTCTGGCACTGGAAAACTCATGGGAAGTGAAATAGGTGTGGAGTAGGCTGCCATGCTGGTACTGGTGCTGGTGCTGCTGCTTGTTATTGCTGTCATGGTGGTGGTGGGGGGGTTATGGCTGGTGATCAGGGAGGGGAAGCAGTCTCAGGCAGTGGCACTGGCACTGCTCCCCTCTCCTTGCTGCTTGTAGCAGCCTTATCCCTTTTAGCTGGAGAGAAGAGGCTGCATCTCAGTTTGGTGGTGGTGGGTGGGGGGAACTTA
>NW_017728994.1:15874952-15875343 GCF_001723915.1 Gavialis gangeticus | reverse complement strand
GTAGCAGCCTTATCCCTTTTAGCTGGAGAGAAGAGGCTGCATCTCAGTTTGGTGGTGGTGGGTGGGGGGAACTTACAGCTCTCCCTCTACCCCTTCTTCTGCCCCTCCCTGAAGGCTAGCCAGTGTGGCCACCTGTCTTGCCACCACACTTCATGGTGTGTTTCATGTCTTCCTTTTCTACAAATATATAAATGTATTCATGTTCCTATATAAATTTAAAAATGTAGGTGTCTGATGCAAATAAGAAATGTTTAACAGCAAGTGTAAAAATATAAATTCAGAAGTGTAGGTGCTTTGTCCCTGTATAAATCAAAAGTGTAGGTGCTTTGACCCTATATCAATTCTATAATATATGCTGCAAAGCTTTAAATGTATAGAAATAAAATATAAA
>NW_017728994.1:15870504-15874941 GCF_001723915.1 Gavialis gangeticus | reverse complement strand
CAAAGAAACATAGAGAAAAGTATCTATTTTTGCTACAACATGGTGGCTCTTAAAGACATGGGGAAGTGGAGGGGCTTAAAATGTTAAGTTTTCCAGCCATGGGCATGGAGGCCTACAGTCCATTATGCATGTATAGAAAGGTTTTTAAGAAGATATGGTCTTGAGGGGCTGGAACCAACAGTTTTTAGAAACCATAGGAAAATAAGGGTAGCTGTGAGGAGGAAAGACTGACTCTCCCTGTCAATCTTCCCTGGCAGATGCCAAAGAGGATGTGGGAAGGGATTGCAGACAAAAGCTGGTAGGGTAACATGCGGACTTGGCATGGATGATTGCTTGAAGCATACAGTACAATACATGTGGTATTTGGGTAGGACTCCTTGGTGCCCACAAGATATATGGGGGGCAGGAAGAATCCATAACTCAAGTGTTTTGGCATTGTGTTTTGCAAAAAGGATTTTGGTGTATGTCAGAGCAAAATTTTGATTGACTGCTGATAATACAGAGAGTTGAAACTGACATGTGCATGTCAATTCTATGAGTGGAAAATTCCAGGGCTCACCCAGCACGTGCCCCCTGGGTGACCTCAGGACCTGTCAATTATGCGTGACCTACTTTTCCCTCAGGCACATGCTCAGTCTCTCAGAATCTGATACACACATGCTCAGTCACAACCAGAGCATGATGTAATCGGTCTAGAAAGTTCCACCAGGATAGCAGCCTGATTGGCTACGGGGCTGCTATAAAAAACTTGTGAGCCCCTAACAGAGGGGGGAGAGAGGAGAGACCCACTTGACTGACTAACAGAGGCTGAGACATCAGGGACTGTTGAGTCAGGAGAGATTGCACCTGGAAGCAGAGGCTGCAAAGGCAGGGACTGCTATCCAGGAGGGCTTACCAGCCCACTGGTCTCCTCCCTTCTATATACACGGCTGTTAGATTTTGATTTGATCTCACGGTTACCGGATGGATTGGACTGTTGATTCTGACCACGACTCTGCTTGATCCATCTCAACTCGATTACGGCTTCTTTTCGTCACGCCCGGCTTTTGACTTCAGCATCGGTTACCACCACCACCTCTTTGTTGTCCACTTGGACTGGCATCACGACAACTCAACGAGTTGCAGTTTTGTTTCTCATTGTTTGTTCATCCCGTTAATGAGCTGTTGACCAGCCCTGGGACTAGCGAGTGGGCAGCCACCCCTAGCCTCCAGGCTAGATAGCAAGAGCTCGCTCATGAACCCCGTGGGCCAACAGACCCCTTTTGTTGTTTGTTATCATTCCTGCTTATTTGTAACTGTAACTGAAGAAAGCAACTCTGCCTACGCAACTAAGCATAAGTGAATAAATCTCATACATTTGGAAACCATACGCGTGTCCCGTACCACTCAGACTTATCGCCGCGAATCCCGCCTGTTCGTTCCAATACCATTCTCGGCCCACCGTGACCTTGGGGCCCTGTTCCCCGACATGGCGTCACGAACAGGATCCACAGGAGGCATGGAGTCTGAGTTGCTTCAAAGCTGCCCATGGCGCAGCGAAGTCTGTCCGACCAACAACCTGGACGACTTGTGGGATCACATCGTATTCCACCAGGCCGAAAACCTGGCCACGGGAACGATTAATGGTTACCTGTCCCTCCGCGGGACAAGCAGGAAGGAATGGGCGTTCTGGCTCAATCCCGGATCCCTGGGTTGCATTATGAGAGACCCCCAGGCCGTTTATCGCCCAAGGGAGGAGACCGGGTCCGTATCTCTAGCCCGCGTGAAACCCTCGGGCGCGGCAAGCTCCAGCCCGACCCAGGAGTTTGCCCAGTGCATAAAATATATGAAGGAGGGAGGCGAGGATACCCCTCCGGATCGGTTTAACTGCCCGAGCCTCACGGCCAGATCAAGGGGGCACAAGCTGCTAACCCAGCTCCGAGAAAATCTCGAATGGGACGGGAGAAAGGCAAAGTGGACGGGGCTCAAATGGAGAAAGGGCAAAATGCTGAACATCCTTTTCCGCGAATATGTTGTACTGCTGAGAGAGAACTCGGACTTAGAAGTCCAGCTCGAGACCACTGCCAGAGCTGCAGCTGAAAATTTGACCGAGCCGCCATTACAAGATGGTGGCACCGAAAAGGAGAGCACACCGAGGGACGTTCTGACGTGACCACCAGCTGCGCCCACTCCGAGCCCGCCTCCCGCCGCAGTGTCACCCGATCTTCTGCCCGCCTGTGGCCCGCCCCCCTCAGCAGTAACACCCACCGAATCCATGTCACCGCCCCTGTACGTGGACCAGCACCACCTGGAGGATGTACAAATGAAAAGCAACCATAAAAATGAAACTGAAGCAAACGCAGCCACGAAGGGCAACGCAACCGTGACAATGAGGGCCAGCACGAATGTACCAACAGAAAATGAAGTAAACGTACCAACGAGAAATAATGAGACTGAACAACAACAACAATCCCCTCTGGAACTGGCAAGCACAACTATAAGAAAGAATACCGATGAGTCGACAAACGTAAGAAAAAATACAGACGTACTAACAACAAGCAACGAACCTGAGCCTGAACCTAAGCAACGCCTGATCGAAAATTCTTCCACCTATTCTCGATGGGTAGATCAGGAACAACCAATTCGATACCAGTGGCAACCAACCCGGAATTCACTACTGACGAGAAGATGGAATCAGTCGTTCCGAGCCAGGTACTCGCCTCCACAGCGAACGCCTGTAGAGAGGGCGATGTTCGGGTTTTTACTGGGAAGATCTGGCTTATCGAAAGAAAAATTAAGGCAGTTAGGAGACGGAGGCCAACGAGCCCTCGCGGAGGCCCTGGGTTTTGACGAGAGTGGCATAAGGCCAAGACAACGAGTGACGGTCGTTGGTGTCAGTACAACAACCGACGGCACATGTTCTACGAATCACGAAATCAAGCGATACGAGCTAATCGAGGCCACGAACTATGATCTTGAGCACAACAAAATAAAACGATATGAATTCAAGCGAGACGAACGGAACCGAGACAAACCAACACGAAATGAACTGGACCAAAACGAACAAACCGAACTGAAACGATGCAACCCGAATCGAAATGAACGACAGCGAAACAAGATGTACTGAAACGAATTAAACCCAAACAAACCGAAACGAAGCAAACCGAAGCAAATCAATCCGATCCGAACCCTCGGCCCACTGTGACCTTGGGGCCGCTGTTCCCCGACAGTGTAGAGTGGGCAAATGGTTGGACAAAATACAGTGTACAAAGGCCCTCACAGAATATATAGTTTTATGTGGGCTGGTCCCCTAAGAGCCATAGAGCACCACTTTGAGGTGTTAGAATGATGGTGAGCTCTAGTAGGCTGTGAGTGTGGAAGTAGTCCAGCCTCTTTCTTTGGACACATTAGGATGGCAGTAGCACAAGAAAATGTTGAAATGTTGAGTCTGACTTGAAGCATTAGAATGAATTGTCCCATTTTTTTCATCTATAATGGGTGCTCAACTTCCGGCCAATGGTCTGCTGAGCTATGGCATCTGGCCCACAGGGCTCCTCACAGTTCGGGAAACTTGGCGATGGCGGGGCAGAGACTGTTAATACTACCACTCTCCCCCGCTGCAAAATTCCTATGCCCCCTCCCCCTCACAGCCAGATCAGGGCTGGCCCATACCCCCTTCTCTCTGCATGGCTGAATCTGGCCAGGCCATGCCCCCTTTCCATGTGGGGCTGTGCTGGGGCCAAGCAGCCCTCTATCCCCCCTCCACATGACTGGATTGGGCACCACTGTGTCTGCCATGGGCACCAGATAAAGGCCGCTAGCCAATCCAGCCTAGTGGGGAAGAAGATTGAGCACTAGTGATCAATAACATCACTCCTGTATAAACATATCAATAGCAAAGGTGAAGAAGAACATCATCTTAGTGTCCTAGATTTCCTTATTGCATACCAGGACCAAAAAGTTACAAGGTGATGTTGTACCAGGCCTGCAGATTAAAACCCAAACTTCCTCATATCACCATGGTGGAAAAGGACTGCCTGTCAATGGAAGACAATGTGACGGGCTAGCTAGCAGTGACCTAGCCCAGGGGTTTTGAAAGGGCAAAAGATGATTGGAGGACTTGGGATTCCTTTCTGCACCAATCAGACCTCAGAGACTCACCCCCACCCCCCGTGTCCTGATTGGCCCCTTGGGTCACCTGGAAGGGGATAAAAGGAACAGCGTGGGCTGACTCAGGAGAGAGACCAGTGAGGGACAACAAGGAAAACTGCACAGAGCTGGCAAGAGCTGAGCCAGCAGGGCAGGAGCAGTGCCCCAGAAGAGCCTGAAAGAGTAGGACCTGCAGGCAGCAGTGGGACCCTCAGCAGCATGGCATTTGGCCGGAAGGAGAGGCTCCCCACTGGGCTCCAGGATCCCCTATGAGAGGCTGCAGCCAGCAGGAGAGGCTTCCCCGGCTCC
>NW_017728994.1:15862467-15865504 GCF_001723915.1 Gavialis gangeticus | reverse complement strand
CAGCAACGAGAGGTTCCCAGCTCTGCTTCCAGCTCCTCCAATCGGGGGCCAGGCAGCTTGACGAAAGGCTGGGGCTCCAGGAAGGTCAAGATCCCTAGCAGGTTGGGGGTAGTACCACTGGTGGTGGCTGTGTGGCAGTGTTCCTGCATACCATCTAGGAGACCTGGGTTCAAGTTCCAGCTGAGGTTGCTTAGGATGAGTGAGCTACTAAGAAGCAAATATTCTTGCAGTGGAAAGGGGCCATTGTGTTTCCCCACTCTTTCTCCCCCTCCAGGTACCAAGGCCCTATATTTCCTTGTCATTTGACATTTTGCATTTTGTCCCTGTTTATTTCACCAACCCGTATTGTTTGTTCTGCTGTTTGAGTTTTATATTTTGTTAACTCTGTCTTTTGTCAATGATTGTAAGTGTCTAACCTTTGTTGAATCCTGCCCCCTTGGGGCATTGTAGTGTCTACTATACCCTCTGATTTATGCCTGTTATGTTCCCAGTATTAAAAGGTATATGGTTAAGTCCCCATTGGTGGTCTGGCTCTGCTCTATAGGGGGAGGAGAGTCCCTACACCTTCCACAGTGCCTGTGCACCTGCTTTGATCCCTTCAATTGGAGAGGGGGTACCTCTTGGAGTACTGCCTGGGTTACAACAATAATTAAGTTACCAAGGCACTTAGATCTGTGATGTCTCTGGGACTGCTTGCTGTTACCAGGGATGCACTGTTTTTTGGAGATGGACTAGCATGTGCTGAGGTCTGGCTGGTGACAAAAAGTTTGTCTGATGCACGCCTGCAAAAAAGCTGTCTGGCAAGGACTGATCTAGAATCCAGTCCTACTTTCAGATGCACACAGGATGATCCCATGTGCACATGGAGCCCTTTTTGCAGGCTCTCCTGCATTGTGCTCAATGTGGGATTTGAACCTAAATTAGGTTTTGCCTGCTAGCTGTTCAATAGCTGGATTGGCACTGGTGGCCTAGAGATGGCAGTTTCTATGTTCCACACACAGGTCAAGCCCTCCCCCACTTCATGTAAGCAAGAATTGCTGATGTTTCTGTTTTCCCTTTTTTCTCTTGCTTCTCAATTCAACTCCTACACATTTTGCTTGGAGAACATTGTTTTGCAGAACCATGCATTGCTCCCTGTGTAGTTTTGCTTGAACTCATCCTTCCCAGTTGTAGAACACACATGAGTCTGTGCTTTCCAGTTTCTAGTTTCCTTGAAGAATAGAGCTTCCTCTCAGTTTATAATACAGAAAAGAACCCACTATGAGAAAATACCCTTTGACCTACTTAACTGTGTAGCTGGAATTCACTGCTTGCCAAATATCCAGGTCTTCAACTCTCAATAAATGAAGGATGTTTTTATCTCCTCCTAGTGTCTTTTTATAAGTACTGCTGATAGTTTATTTCATGAAGCCTTGTAAAAGTTTGATAATAAGGTTTTGCAATTGGTGTGATTCTGCTTTCTTGGATACTCAAATTCCACTGATTTTGCTAACAGACCTTGCATGTCACATCCTGATGCTACTTTATAATCCCAATGTCAAATCCCCTTGAATTGTGTTTGAGATACAGGCTGTCCCACAGTGGATCCAAATGAAAATTTCAGGTTGCTCCCAAACCTGATTAGAGGGAGCAGTACAGATATGTATCTATGTCCCAAACATTTACTATTCAGACAGTGATTCCTGCATCGGCTGCCCTGGCAGATGTGAACTGGTGGCCAGATGTTCAATTGGTGTATATTGGTCTAGATCCAATGACTTCAGTGAAGTCAGGCTAATCTATACCAGCTGAAAATCTGGCCTTCAGATCTACAGGGGGTCACTACACTGCTGCCATTTCCTTCAGCTGGATCAGAGACCTTCCTTCCCTCCCTTCCTCTCTCATAGGTGTGTTTTTCATTGCTATTCTTACCATTTCTCAACTTGGTCCCCAGATTTATTTGTACATTTTCAGTGAAGAGCCTCACTTCTCCATTTTGCATCTTCCATCTTTCCGAAAGATCATTTTAAAACACAGTGTAGTGAACAAATTGCTTTCTAGCAAAATCAGTTCATTACTTTGAAAATGCTAGTTCTACACAGTCATCAAAACAACTAAGAAATTAGACTGACGTTAAATCATGAGACAGATTCAAGCTCTAAATAACTAAACCTTCACAAAACTGACCTACATGATCTTTCTAAACAAATGAAAGCACACAGCTAACTATTAGGAAATTAAGTAATTTCCTCCTCACTGTGATACTGCTTTTTTAAATAGCTCTGTATAAAATCTGGCTCTGTAATGCTAAATAGGTTATTGCTTGGAATGATTTCAAATGACAAAATGACAACACAGATTTTTTCCTGTGGGCACAAATAGTTTTATTTATTTATTTTCTTTCCTAATAACTGCAGTATGAACTCTGTCCAGTTCATACAGCATTTATTAATTAAAATAATTTAATTTAGACTTCTTTATCTCTGAAACCCTTATGAGAAATTAAGTAGCTAAAGAATCCCATAGTTAGCAAAATAATACTGCAAATTTGTACAGTGCAACATGTTTTTGTTGTATTAAGTACTGGAGCTGTGTGAAGCTTCAGTCCCTGATTTGATTTAGCAGAGATTCGGCGCCTGAATCTCCAAATCCGAACTGAATCAGGACACCCTTTTATCTCTCTGAATGGAATTGGAACTGTCTGAATCGACTCAGAGATTTGAAAAGATTTAGAGATTCGGACATGGACACAGCTTTAAATGTTTCTTCTACATACCTCAAGATACCAGGCAGCTCATTAGCACTGCAGTGCTGGGGTGGATGGAGCATCCCACAGGAGCATGGGGGGCTCCCCAGGGCACTTGGCAGCAGATCTGGAAGTGGACCAGAAGCACTTCTGGTTCACTTCCGGGTCTGCTGAGAAGCACGTAGGGAGGCCCCCCCACACCCCTCCCTACAACTCCCAACCAACTCCCCCCACACCCGGCTCAGTGACTGGTGCCTCTTGGGTCTGGGGGGTCACCTGGGGTCCCCCCATGACTGACTGCTGAGCTGGGGT
>NW_017728994.1:15831573-15857467 GCF_001723915.1 Gavialis gangeticus | reverse complement strand
GGGTGGGGGGGGCCAGCATGCTCCACAGCAGACCTGGAACTGTACCAGAATTACTTCTGGTCTACTTCCGGGCTCACCACTGAGCACCCGGAGGGGCCCCCTACGCTCCTGTGTGACTCTCCATCCACCCCACCATCACAGCATTCACGAGCCACATTCGGTACCTCAAGGTATGTAGAAAAAATATTTAAAGCTGTGTCTATGGCCGAATTGCTGATTCTCTGAATCAGCATTGACTCTTCAGATTTGGATTCAGCTGAATTGAATTGGGGACTGTGATCCAAATCAAATTAAATCACTGTCCCTGATTTGGGCTGAATCCAAATCTGAATCGAATACAGCCCATTTCGCACACCCGTAGTAAATATTGGGATTCTGTATTGTAACCAATAGGTGGCAATAAGTGACTTGGAGGATTTATATGGGACTTTTCACCTCAAGATCTAAATTCAGACCTGGTATAAGTGACTAGAATTGTTGTTGTTATACATAGTAATAGTAGTGTAACAGTGGTGCCTAAAGTGACCAGCAGAGATCACGATGCTAGACCCTGTACAATTGCCTAGTTGGAAATTGCTTGTGTTGCAGGGCAGAGTCCTCTCCAGGAGACCACACTGCCTTCAGCTGGTGTCTGGAAATGCCTACATCTGAACCAGTGTGGCCTGATGTCACCACAACTGATATATACCAGTGCAATCAACTGTGTTTACTTGGCTAACTGAAATCAGTATTTGGCCATGTGTCTGTAAAACAATTAAAATTAGTCCCCCCCGGTCGGAATTCTCTGCATCTGAATCTCAAGATAATTCCTGTTTTCAGATGTAATGTTCTGAATTCATAGAATCATAGGGCTGGAAGGGATCCTAAAGGATCATCGGATCCAGCCCCCTGCATGAGCAGGAAGACATTTGGGATCAGACAACGCCAGCCAGGTGTCCGGCCAATCTGCTCCTGAAGACCTCTAGGGTAAATGATTGCACCGCCTCTGGGAGGGAGCTTGTTCTATAGTCTGGACACCCTAGTTGTAAAGAAGTTTTTCCTAATGTTCAGCCTGAAACTATCTTCCAGGAGTTTGTGGCTGTAGCCACGAGCTGCCCCCGCAGGGACTCTGGGGAACAGTTGTTCACTCAGCCCCTGATGTACACCTCTGATATAGCAGTAAGCCGCAATCAGGTCCCCTCTCAGCCTTCTTTTCTTTAGGCTGAAGAATCTGAGATCCCTCAGTCTCTCCTCATATGGCTTGCCAGGCAAGTTCCTGATCATATGGGTAGCCCTTTTCTGGACCCTCTCAAGCTTTAGCATGTACTTGCTGAAGTGCGGTGCCCAGAACTGGATGCAGTACTCCAGCAGGGCCACACTAATGTTGAGTAAAGTGGGAGAATCACTTCTTTGGATTTACTGGAGATGCATTGATTGATGCATGCCAGAGTTTTATTGGCTGTAGCAGCTACTGCGTCCCATTGCCGGCTCATATTCATGCTCAGGTCTATTGTTACACCCAGATCTCTTTCATTTCTAGTGCTGGTCAGGTTAGCGATGCCCAGCCTATAGGTGTGCTGGGGGTTCTTCCTCCCCAGATGCAGCACTTTGCATTTCTCTATGTTGAACCTCATCTGGTTTCGTTCTGCCCAACATGGCAGCCTGTCTAGGTCTGCCTGTATCTGCAGCCTATCTGCAGGTGTGTCCGCACAACCCCATAACTTGCTGTTGTCTGCAAACTTGGCCAATGGACTTTTCACCCCCTCATCCAGGTCATTGATAAAGATATTGAACATCACTGGACCAAGTACCAACCCCTGAGGTATGCTGCTGCCCACATCTCACCAGGATGACACCAATCCATTCATTTGGACTCTCTGTGTCCTACCCCGCAACCAGTTTCGCACCCACTTGACAGTCCCGCAGTTAAACCCGATATCTTCCAGTTTTCTGATCAGTACCTCATGGGATATCAGGTCAAAGGCTTTCTGGAAGTCGAGGTATATGATGTCAACTGCTTTTCTCTCATCCAGGTGACAAGTCACCTGATCATAGAAAGAAATGAGGTTGGTCAGTTCAGTTGTGTGCTCGAACCTCATGCTAGCCTAGGTCTTACAGGCTCATTGAAGAGATCAGGTATAGGTGTGAGTCACCAGTTTTACATTAGGTTGCTCCATTCGTGTAACCCGGTGGTGAAAATCAAATCCAACATTTTCATCTCATCAGAGCATTTGAGGTGTCAGCATGACTTCTTAAATCCACAAATACAATTAGCTTCTTAGAAAAAGCTTATTGTGTCATGGGCAAAACAGGAAACATGCAATGGTGTGAACCCCAGAGGAAGTTCCAAGGGGTTAATATCCTAAACTCTTGGAAGGCACATCCATCTGAAACTCGTCAGTGAAATCCAAACATATAAGCTAACCATGGAATATAACAAACTTCCTTGCCTACATCATGTTGCTTTAAAAAGGAAAGTGTGTGTGGGTATGGGTGTGTGTGCACAAATAGTAGAGCAACATAACAGCCTATGCACTGCCTAGTATCAGAAAGGTTTTAAAAAATAGCAAAGCAAAAATATCATAGCCCAGTTTTGTAAGTAAGTAAACTTGCTTTTCATTCAATGAATTATCTATTAATTTAGGTCTATCTGTATTTCTCTTTTAAATGTTTGCCTCTGTAAATACTGGGCTAGTTTGTATGAGGGATGGATATAATAAGGAGGGAGACTATATTATTGGAGTTTCTTTTCTACCTAGGAGGACTTTGCAATCTTTGAATTCTCCTCAGCCTGAAGAAGGGTGTGTGCCCAAAAACTTGTGAAGAAAGAATTTTTTTTCCTACTATTTACTTGGTCTAATAAAAGATATTGCCTCTGACCCAAGAGCTTTGTATATCTCTTAAGGAGGGAGAGGCACTGTTCAGATTCACCTGGCCAAGTATAAGCTAGAAACAAAGTGAAGAAACCAGGAAAGAGATACCAGGAAAAGTTTTTCAGCAAGGAGTTCGTCTAGACTGGAAAACTCTATGTCCTCCATTGTCCATTGCCTCCCAGCATTTATTCATGTTCAGCACAGGTGTAAAGAGCTGAGCCAAATCCTGTTTGGAAGTTGATGGAAGTGTTTCCATTAATTTCACTGGCATTTGGATCAGGACCTAGATGAAAAAAGATCTGTGTGTGTGTGTGTGATTGTGTACTTGATTCCAAGTAAGCTTGTAGTTTTTTCTCATTTCCCTGCATAGTCCTTACAAATGAAGGGGTGCATTTACTGGGCACATCCAGACATGCAGGCCTATGTGGTTTGTGGCGCTGCAAACCCCTTTGTAGTGCTGCAAACCGTACGTGGCGAACATTAAAACATGCCCCGCACTACAAATTTGCAGTGTAGGGCCAAAATTTGCTACCAGGATTTCCCAGCATAAAAACAAAAATAAAACAAAAAACTTTGCAAAAAAGCAGTGCAACACACATGCAACAAGCATGTACCAGCACACATGGAGGCTGGGCCATCCAAAGCAATGCTCTGGTTGTTGCCTCAGGCCTCTGTGGTGCTTAACTTGTGGCCTCGAGGCCACCCAGTAAGATAGCTGGGGCCATGTGGCAAGACACCTTTAGTGCCTGCCACTTTAAGAGGTTTGAGCAGGCTGTGGAGCAGCCAGCAGGTGCAGTGCAGTTTAATGAAGCAGTCACATGACTGCAAGAGGGCTCCTGGATTGGAGGATGGGGCTGGACAGCCTCAGTATAAACCCAGGCGCTCAGAGCTCAGTGGGTAGTTGCTGCAGGGAACCAGAGAGACAACATTGCCTGACTGGAGCTGCTGCTTCCAGAGCACCTGGAGGTCAAGGGTAGGAACTATGGGGATGGAGGAGGTTCCTGGTCCTGGGAAATGACCTAAAACTACACCCTGCTGGGGTTGGCTGGTTTGGAGGGGCTGCCTCGGGTGGGGTGGTCCTCAGGAAATTCCACACCAGTGCCTTCCTAGTGAAAGGTGAGTATGGGGTGCCGTATAGCCTCAGCCCCCACGACCTGGTGGGTTACCCCATAGAGGGGACAGGCAAGGGGTCCACGCATACCATCAGAGGCCTGAGGCCCAGAGGCAAAAGGCCTAGTAGTCCCTGTGAGGGGCTAGTGTAGTGGCCCCAGTGAGGGGGCCTGTAAGAGTGATGGACTGGGCTGCATGAAGTAGGGTCTGTATGGTGAGCTGAAGGACTGCACATAGGCTGACCTGAGTAGAGAGAGAGATGCGTTTGGAGGGTCCTGAGAAGTCAGACCCATATAGTAGTGTGAAGGCGAGTGGCCTGGTACCAATGCAAAGTAACTTCTCTGCTCCATGCTGGAGCCAGGACCAGACTGGTCAAAGGGCCAGGGCGCCCACTGCAAGGGATGGCCAGAGGCTGGGAGTCCCAACTGACTTAGAAGTGAGGCCAGGGCCAGTGAGGCCAAAGGTCCTAGAGGGGGCCACAGTCATGAGGTAAAAAGGGCTTACGGAGTTTGGCAGCCCAGTATAGAGGTGGAGATTAGATCGCCTGACTATGAGGGATCCAGGTGGGGTCTAAACACCAGGCAGGTATAGAATACGGTCCACCTTGGGCTGGAGCCACATAATGATGCCATCTACGAGGCATGTGACATGATATAATGGGAGGCTCAGAGCCATATATAACACCCTTGGCATCGGGCATTAAATGGGCATCTTCCCACCTTGTAAACATCTATTTCGGTTACATCAAAGGTATGGCAGGCGGGTGGACTGCCCTTGACAGGAGGGTGGGCCAGTGGTTAGATCGGCCGCAAGACAGCCCCTGTCACAGGCCAGGACCTAGCTGAAGAGCTGGGAGGCCTATTTGGCAAACAGTAATGAACTAATCCATGCAATCCCCCTGTGAGGTAGGTTCTACAGAATAATAAATTGAGGCAATGAGGTTAAGTGATTTTCCCCATGTCATACAGGAAGTAACAGACACAGCAACAAAATCCAATGGGTCATCCTCCCATCCCAAACTGCCAAAAGTCTAACTTCCCTTTATTTTAGGAAAAGGCTTAGTCCAGGTTGTACTGGTAGAACAGGTAAAGGGTCACAGAGTTTTTTTTTTATTTTTATATATACTGGTCTGCAGGCATGGATTAACACACAAACAAACTAGGTACATGCCTAGGGCCCTGAGCTGTGGGAGGCCCCAGTCCTTCCCTCCAGGACGATGGCACAAATGGCTCTGTCTGCCTCCCTTCCTTTCCCTTCTCCTTTGCCAGCCTCACTGCTGAGGCAGCCACTTCCTAACAGCTGCTGTAAGCCCCACTCCCTATGGGCGGCAGTGCCAGGATGGGGAGGCGGGTATCAACTGGATCAGGGCCCACTAAGGGGTTAATACGTCCCTGCTGGTTTGGTCAGGTTTATAGTTTCAGAACACTTATATAATAGCATGCTACGATAGGCATGGCCACGCAGAAAGATGCTGGTTGTGTTAAATCTCAGTAGGGTTAATAGAATCACTGCTAAATACAGCATTAGGAAAGAATTCAAATTAGTTTTACAGTTAAGCATGAATTGACAGAGAGAGAGAACTTTTTAGCTATCTAGTCAGAGGCATAACAGGACAACTGCACAGTGTCTATGGCAGTGGATATTTTTGCACCCTCCACCAAAAGTGGCACCTGGAGCTGCTGCTCCATTCACTCCCCCCTCAGTTACATAATTGAATCTAGAAGAAAGCTCTTAAATCTTTTTTTAAAGTATGATAATTCTCATAAATATTTTAAACCTGTGTCTATAGATCTAACTGTCATTGTGACAAATGACTATTTAAATTCTGTTGTAGACAGATAGTTGATAGTCCTGGAAATATGTGAGAAACAAGTATCATTTAGGGTGCCATCTTTTACTGAACTAACTGTATAGTTGGAAGAAACACAAATTTTGAGCACAAGTTACCCTTCCTCGGGTCACCTTATTTAAAATCCCTCACAGCTATATGGCTGGCCTAATAAAAGATAACACGCCAAAAAAATCCTTGCTCCTCACACATTTTAAATGCTATAGCATTGCAAGGGGTTCAATGATAGATATTATTCCATGGTTTGAAATAAAACCTGAAGTAATTTTATTGCACACACTTCTTTTGTTTTTGTTATTACTGCAATGGTAGAGGTATATAGGGACCTTTTGCTTTATACTTCTGTGAATATTCATTTGAATAGAACTCTGTGAGACAGCAAAAGGACTCCCTCTGTTGACAAATCTATGCATAACTATAAAATAAATATATACCATGTAACTATGAAAAAATGTATATCATTTGTATGTCTCCATATGCTATTTTTGACCTTGTTAAGTAACAAAAATGTATTAGCACTACTGAGAGTGAAATCAATTCACTGCAGTCTACAGCTGACTAATTCAGAAGCCTCCACTTCTCAATAAAATGGCCTTATGTACTTACCCCGGTGATAGTGTTTTAATGTTTTTCCTTTCATTCCATGCTCTGACAAGATGAAAACAGCTATCATCTGTTGTTTTCCTAACAAGGTTACAGAGGCATATGTTTGGGTGTTGAATATTCTTTTTTTTGTAAAGCAGTATAGATATTTAAGGAAAAAGCAATATTTCAAAATACATTTTGCTGCTATGTTTTTTGTTTTTGTTTTTTTAAGTTGTTTCCCCCTGAATTCCAGAGGTCCACATGATTCCATTGGATTTCCCTGTGCCTGCCTTCCTCCTCTCCCACCACTCCACCCCAAGCGCACACACATTTCACACTTGGCCTTTCTGAATTCTCTCTGAACTCTCACCATGGCAATTCTGAGTGTACTGGTGATCTTCAAGATCACCTCATGAAGAGACGAGATCAGAGACACCAATTTTCCTTTACTTGATCTTACACTGTATTGTGTCCTGCCCTTGTTTTTGACATAGGCTCCCAGGTTTCCCAAGCAGACCTGCTACTTCTTATTTAAACAAACTCTACAAACATTTTTCTAACTGAAGTTGTCACACAGGCAGAGCTAAAGTTGTGCTTTTCTAGAATTGACACCCTAGATAATACAGATCCCTCTTTTGTATGTATGAAGATAAATTTCACCTTCCCAGCTATACATAGGAATATGTGACCAGAAGAAACTGGATTGAAACTTCTGCATCAACAAGTCTTGTCCCTGCTCTTGGAGGAAACCATGTCATGTCCCTTTCATTAATTTTTCAGGCTCCATTTTGAAATTGCTTAAGTTTCTTATCCTCAGTACTTTTACTGGAAGGCTGTTCTAGAACCTTAATCATTTGATGGTCAGCAATCTTCTGATTTCCAACCTAAATTTATTGTTTGTTAGTTGATCTGCATTCATTCTGCCAAAATTGACCTTTTAGCCAGGTACAGACATTACACGTAAACCAATATAAGTGTCCGAAAATTGGTCTGAACCAGTGACAGTACAGAAGTTTGGTGTGCTTAGATCAATTTAAAAAATGGCGGAACCTGGTCTAAGATAGCCTTGGATGAATGTAGTACCGGACTTAAATGATTTAGGTTAGACTAATCTATCAAACTTCTGTACCAGATCCCCTCCCAACTCAAGTTATGTCACAGTCTTCTGGCATCCCAGGCTGATTTGCAGACCTCCGCTATCTTCCTTTGCTGTGCAGGGCACTAGCAGTGGGCTGGGGACCACACCAGCTGTCAGCCGTGGCTGGGTGGTGTGGCCAGCCCCAACTGGATGCAGTCCCAGCCTCAGCCAGCACAGCTGTCAGGACCTGCACAGCAGAAGCTTCCTTCCTGCTGCCCAGCCCAACTGGCCAATGCAGCTCCTCTTCTCAGCCCTGCCCCACCCCATGAGTGGCTGGCTGTCAGCAGCAGTGGGTGGGAGGAAGGCCAGCAGAAACTCCTGCCCTGGCCTGGGCCTCCCAGACCTGAGCCAGCAAGGCTGGGGTGGGGAGGGGCATGTGGCAGGGGCTTTTGCTTCTCCCCCTCCCCCCTGCTGCCGCTGCCACTACCAGCCAGCCACTTGTGAAGGGGTGGGGCTGGGGAGAAAAACTACCCTGGCCAACCAGGCTGGGCAGTGGAGGTAGGAGGAAGCCCCCACTGTGCAACCCATGAAGCTCTGCTGGCTTGGGGCTGCGGCAGGGGCTTCTACTCCCTACCACAATTGCTGACAACCAGCCACTGGTGGGGGTGGGTCTGGGGAGAGGCACCATGCTGGCCAATCAGGCTGCTCAGCTGGGCTTGGCATTCTCTGACAACCTGCTGGGAGGCATGTGGGAGTACCCCCAACCTGCTGACCTCAGCCAGAACAGGCAGCCTGCATACCCACTCCACTGAAGGGCAAACATCTGTTCTGTTCACTCCTGACTTAACCTAGGATGATTAGGGTAAAGCTTGAAATTTAGGCCACTTCCACCACAGGCATTTTTAAGGTCTGTACTTGGTATAAGCCTTTCCCTCACAGCTCTGCTGATGTTGAACTGGAGCCTACTCTGTTGTGATTTACCAGCAAGGAGGTTGATACAGGCATAGAATTCTGTGCACTTTGGGAACTGATGAAAACTATCAGATTCATTTCACATAGTCCCTATATATGTGCATATGGTATAAATTATATAAAATGTTTTTGCTTAATGTGGAAGGCAGACCGAAACATTAAACATGAAACATGGAAAAGATGGCTGTACGTGAGGCTACTTGTATCTTTTCTAGAAGTATGATGTGGGAAAGAAGGGGAGATGAATTTTACAATTAAGATAGATTCCTGTTAAAACTGATTTTGTTTTTCCATATTGCTTATTCTGTCCTAATTATCTGTGAGAAATTCCCATTGATATCTGTAAGTACAAAACATAAAGGAAAAAACTACATTGCATGCAGGAGATTTGCAGTGAAGAGTAGAATTTTCCCTAAATTTGGACATATCAGTCTTTTAATATGGGTGTAGGTTGTAGCCGTGTTGGTCTAAAGACATAGGCAGACAAGGTTCATGGGTGAATCTGATATCTTTTATTAGACCAACTTAAATAATCTTTTAATATAGCAGCATCACGTATTCACCACCAGAGAGCTCCCTAAACCTTCAGTTCACAGACAATGCAATACAGGCAGTCCTCGACTTAAAACTTTTTGAGTTACAATGTTTTGCACTTACAACATTTATGAATTGACACCCTGTTTCAACTTTATAACGTCAGTTTCGACTTTGCAACGCTTGATCCAATGTGATGTTACACCAGCAAACAAGTTTGTTGCATTGCTCATCTCCCTGGAGAACATCTGTCCAAACTTCCTTGGAAACTTTCTTTAAGAAAGAAGACAAGACTCCAGAAAAACCTGCAGCCAAGACTCCTGAGAAGACTCTAGCCAAGAACCCTTCAAAAAGTCCAACTAAGAGCCTTTCCAAAAGTCCAGCAAAGTCACCTCAAAGAAGTTCTTCCAAATCAATATGATTGCTATTTACAATAGAAATACATTAATGTAGCTATATTACTCATCTATAATTGATCGAGTACAAAATTCTGGGGTATTCTTGGTGAAAACAGGGTATCGGGTCTTGGTTCAGGAACCAATTCCCTACTTATAACACTATTTCTTATGAGAAAATTGGTTCCAAGTAACAATGTTTCAAGTTAAGACTAGGTTTTCAGGAACCAATTGTGTCATAAGTCTGAGGACTGCCTGTATATTTTCTTACTGTCCAGCTCATTCAAATTTACTTCCTATCCCTGAGACAATTCCTACTCCATTACAGGCATTGGGCCTGAATTATTAAACTGAATCTAAAACAGAGTCAAATGCCACAAAATGGATCTTCTTTTGTAATAGTTTGTATTGTGATGGCATTACTTTTGAGAACCCAGATTTGTTGCATTCTAAACCAGCGCCTCAATCACAGTATTTACTTACAAATATATAACACAGCATCTGCTCTGTCCTCTTTTCAGGCCACTTGCAACAAAGTCTAAAACCACACAGATTATAGACATTTTTCTGTACTTGGATAAAATACATTTATTTTCCTTTCTAATCTCTGCTATCTCAGTGGGTCTAAATCATTTCTGCGAAGCATCATACTCTCTTGTGCTGTGTATATGCTGGCTTTTAAAAAGGATGCAATGTAGTACATCTTAGAGTGGGCCTGTGTAGGGTCTATGTCCAACCCTCCACAATGACTGTTTGCTCTTGGCATGCTTATCAGCATGCATTCAGAGCCACTCTAAGGAAGCTACGTTGCCTCATTTCCAGGATTTGGTCATGAGTGAGCAGGGCAAGTTACACAGTGGCACATCTGGTTGTGGCACAGAAGCAGTATAGGCATGAATGAAAAAGTGTTTCTGAAAACTTCTGGTCTAGCAGTCCTCAAAAGCAGCAAGGCCAATAGCGAAAGGATGAATGATTTTTCTCTTTGATGAGTCTTTGCCTTCTGTGTCTTCTGTTATCTCAGAACAAACTAATGGAAGCTGTTTCCTCAGCTTACCAATCCCAATACTTTTTATCTGGCATTTTATTTAGCATCCCAACCGTGGTCTAGGTTTTAACTTGTAGAGGCAGCACAGATTCCCAGTAATGTAAGAGGCTGAAAGAATGTCTTGACTAGGAAAACTATGGGGGCATGTACACGCCACGAGATTTTCCCTTTCAGGTGGTGCAACTGCATTTCTGTTTGCATGAGTGGGATTTTCTGCCATTTTAAAAGTCTTTTGGGCATGTTAAAGTAAAACTGCTCAGACGTAGTTTAGTTTGGGCTGCTACCAATTAAATCATCATATCTATGGATTCATTACATGCAAACACAAGGGCACTCGAAGACTTGACAAGGTGTGGTTGGCCTTCCTGACTGCATCCCCACACTGCCAGCCCATGTTCATCTTGGCATCAAAGATGACTCCAAGATCCTTTTCTGCCTCTGCATTCACGAGAAGGGAGTTCCCCAGCCTGTAGGTATGGTGCTGGTTCTTCCTCCCCAAGTGCATCACCTTGCACTTGTCGGTGTTGAATCCCATCCTATTCTCATCCGCCCACCCCCGTAACCTGTCTAGGTCCGATTGTAGCCTATTCCTCCCTTCTAACGTGCCCACATTCCCCCACATCTTAGTGTCATCAGTGAATTTGAACAGGGTGCGTTTTACCCCCTCGTCCAAGTCGCTGATGAAGATGTTGAACAGTGCGGACCCAAGGACTGAGCCCTGCGGAACCCCACTGCCCACATCCCTCCAGGTCGAAAATGACCCATCCACTACCACTCTCTGGGTGCAGCCCTCCAGCCAGTTGGCGACCCATTTGACTGTGTCTGTCTGCCTGCCAAAGTAACATCATACATTCAATTTGGTTTATAGAAGAAGTTTTAATTTGACAGATGGGAAAGTCTATTATGGTCACCAGAACCACCTGCTGACAGATGAGAATATATTCCACTGCAATAAGAAACTTGTATGGAAGTACTGGGAAAAGTATTTGTCATTTTGTTTATTTTGCAAATCCTGTGTCTGGTAAACTACCCTGTTACTGAAGAGGCAAAGCTTATGTTTTGAAACACCTAACTGCAGCACTGTAAGGTGCAATCAGCCTCTCCCATATTCTGTGTATTTGGCAATCACTCGCTCAAGAAAAGGAAATCCTGTGCTTTAACTTCTGAGTTGATTCTTACAGTCCTCTGGGTGCATTTTCTCTATAGCTTCCAGGGGCAAGGACTGCATGTGAATTAGTTCACTATTCACTTCCCAGAGTTAGGCTTGAAAAACAGGTGATGTTCTAATTAAGCAACATCAACAGCTAACTACCTCTTCACCCACGGGCAGCTGGAGATTTTATTAAAATGACAGGAATAGAACAGTTTATATAAATTGCCATTGGAATTAACACTCCCCTCAGATAAATGGGAACAATTGATAGCCAGTCCTTTCATACTAACAGTTTGTTCTCCATCCAGTTTGCTGACTACAAACCATCGAAAAAAATTACAGGTCAGGTCCTAAAAAAACATGTAAATGTCATATTAAAGCATGAAAAGGTAAAATATTAAAAGTAAGTCCTGACCTTTCTTTCATTTGCCTTTAAGTTTCATTTTTTCAACTCTATTTCTGGGACTAGAAACAGGTTTTATGTAAAAGTCTTTGCATTCTTTCAGTCATTTGATTCTTACTATAAATAAGTGGTAGGGATTTAAGTAAATATCAACAGACTGGCAATAAAATTGTATCAGTTGCCAACAGTGAGCCTCTGCTGTGAGTCAGACAGCACTGTGATGAATTACATTCAGGTTTTGCTTTCAGCCAAAACTGCTATAAACTTTGTTCTGTTTTGTTTTGTTTTTAAATTTGAAAGCCTCTCTTCTGCAGAAATGCATGGGGTATTCTAGCCATTATCAGCTCAATCCCTTTTCTGGTGTCACCTGCCCATCTCCACTTAGAAAATTACCTAGAGCAATTTGAAAATTAAATGTTAGATTACAAAATTTAATTTAATTTATGCATACCCTATGGCCTTAGGAGGAAGAGCCAAGCAAGTTGCATAAGGATTAATCATAGGAAAAGTTTAGCTGGAAGTGGTTGCTAAGTTAAATTGTAGCATAATCAAAACCATGGAGATCTGAACCAGTGCCTCCTACAAATAGGGCACTACAGTGCATGTAAAGTCAGCAGAAAAATCTGAGTAGTGTCAGCTGAGACAGTAAAACACTGAGTCATGCAAATGTAACACTCTTTAAAGATTTTAGTGAAATGCAGTATTGAATGAGGATGTTTATATCAGTGAAGTGGGGGCTGGCAGCACTTTGTTCAGAGGTGGGCAAAATACAGCGCGCAGGCCGCATCTGGCCCACAAGGCCATTCTATCTGGTCTGTGGGGCACCTAAAAAATTTAGAAAATTAATGCTTATCTGTCCTTGGTTCCTGTCAAAAATGACAGGAGCCAGGGCAGTAGGACCCAGGGGAGGCCCTGGTGGGCTCCTGAAACAGCAGGGCCTGCGCAGCCCCACTCCCCCAGCCAGAAGCCCCAGCAGGGGCTTCTGGCTTGGGACCATGTGGCTGCACCGATGCCGGAAACTCAGGTAAGGGCAGGGGGGGAAGGGCAGGGGAGGACCCTGGCCAGGGAAGGAGCTGGTGCTGAGCACAGGGAAAAGCAGCCCCTCCCCTGTCCCGTGACCAGCACTCCCTACTGCAGCCACTTGCAGCCTGTGTGGAGCTGTCCTGAGCAGGCACAGGCAGCCCCACACAGACTGCAAGCAGCTGCAGCACAGGGCGCCCACCATGGGGCAGGGGAGGGGCTGCTTTTCCCCGCACTGAGCCCCAGCTCCTTCCCTGCCAGTGAGCAGGGGGTCGGGGCTGCGTGCTTCCCTGCACCTGTGCCATGGAGTTAGGGGGGGCACTGGGTGTGAGTGGGCACAGGAGCCAGCAGAAGCATGGGCCCACACCGGTGTCCTGCCAGCACTGCCAGCAGGGCCCAGAGCAGGGCGGTAGGAGTACAGGGTGCCAGCTGGCAGGGGCTATATGGAGCCAGGCCAGCTCCCCCCTCTCACTGCTGGTGTAGCCCAGCCTGGCTTCACAGACCCCTGCCAGCCTACACCCCACTCTGGGCCCCGCCAATGCTGGCCCTGAGACATTGGTCCCAAGACAGTGACCAGGGACACTGGTCCCAAGATGATGACCAGGGGGTCGGGCACCTGTCAAGGGACAGGGCTACCCATGCAACCCTCAACAGCTTGTCAAAACGGGGCAAGCGGCTCTCTGCCAAAAATAATTGCCCACCCCTGACTTTGTTCCATCTGTTCCATCTTAATAAAATAGCTTCTTTAAGCACCTGCCTTCACTTCCTGCATAAGGCTGATAGTTTACATATATATACACCTTCAACCTTGGAAACTTGTGTAAGTGGAAATATGTCAGTATCTGTTTTCCTAATTTTTGAGTGAATTCAGTAATGCTGAAAGATGTCAGATTGACAGCCCTAGAGGTCAAAGTCCTCAGTGTGTTTTTTTGGGAGAAAATGCTATATGTGTAGAGCAATACTTTCTAGAAAATATTCTATAAGCAAGCTTGATTGAGATATAGCAAAATCTAAGGCTTCTATATGCCCCTGTGACAATTTTGGGAATCTGTTTGTGTAGGAATTCTGGTTGAGGTTATGAAATTGCTATCTCACTGCATACCTTGGTGTATTTGGACTAGGGATAGAAATTACACACAACCTGGTATAAGTGATCAGAAACCAGCTCAAATCTGTAACTTGACAGAAGTTCAGTGCACATAAATTGCTTTCAAAATGGCCCAAGCCAGTTTAAGATAAACCTGGATGGATGTAGTATCAGACCTAACTGATTTAGGTTAAATCAGTTCATTGAACTTCCATCCCAGATCCCCTCCAGATTCAAGTGAACTCATAGTCCCCCAGTCTCCCAGGATGTTTTGCACCTACCCCACAAACCCCCGCTCTGCAGCGTGGGTGGGCTAGCTTTCCCTAGCTGTCTGTTCTAACAGAGCAGCGAGGTATGTTCTAGCTCTCCCTCCAGCTTCTGGCCTGGGCCACTGCAGGCATGTGGTTGCCCTTCTGGAATCAAAAAAGTGAATGTCTGTTCACCTGCTTATCAGTTCAATCTATGCAGCCTAGACTAACCTGCGAGAATTGAATTGATTCAGCCTCAGGCTTTTTGACTGTCTGTAGTTAGCCACACTGTTCAGCCTGTTATGTATCTCCCCAGCCATGGTTAAGGGACAAGGCTATTTAATCTTGATTACATCTCCTGCTCCCATGCAGGGGCACCTTAAGAAAACTGAATATCTATGCCTAGAGAAACCAGTTCAAACAACTTTGTCTTTACGGAAGGAGAGATTAAAGCAATGGAATTTTCCCAGAACCAGAGCACAGAAATAAGGGGTTAACACTTGGTTACCAAAACCTACAAGACTAATAAGGCATTCAAGGGGAACTTGTGGGGTATGGGGATGAAGGAGAGGAACACAGGTTCATGACTTTATATTCTAGGAACTGATATAACTGCAGAATTAGTAAAGGAAGGAAAATCTGGTTGACTGAAGGGAAAAAGAGAGAGAGAAATTTCATGTCTAATTTTGAGGAGGTATCGACTGGTGTTCTCCAGAGATCTGTCCCGAGTCTAGTACTGTTCAATATCTTCATTAATTATTTGGAAACTGGTTTGAGTGCATAGTTAGCAAATCTGCAGTTGACACCAACTGGGTGGAGTTGCAGACTTTGGAAGACAGATTTAGAATTCAGAATGACTTTGATAAACTGGGAAAATAGTCAAAAAATGATGGAATAAAATTCAGTTAGGAAAAGCATAAAATCCAGGAACTAGAATGGAACACCCCTATTCACAGATACAGACTGAGGAATGACTGGTTAGGCTGCAGTAGTGTGGAAAAGTACTTAGGGGTCAATAGTGTGTTTGCTGCAAAACAAGCCAATAGCATATGGGATTGTATTAATATGATTGTTGCTTGCAAATCAAAAGGAGTGCTTTTTTCATTCTATTCAGCACCGGTGAGGCCTCGTCTGAAGTACTGTGTCCAATTTTGTGTACTACATTTCAAGAAAGATGCAGCCAAAATAGGAAGAGTTCAGTGGAAAGCAAAAGCAATTATTAGCAATCTGGAAAACATGATTTATGAAAAGGCTGAAAGAACTGGGTTTATTTAGTGTGGAGAAAAGAAAATTGGGAGGAGACTTGATAATGGTCTTTAAAAATGTGAAGGGTGGTTATAAAGAGGATGGTGACAGGCTATTGTCTGCAACTGCAAAGGACAAGACAAGTAGTAATAGTCTTAAATTGCAACAAGGGATATTTAGGTTGAATATCAGGCAGAACAGTCTAACTATGATCGCTGTTAAGTGCCTTCTATTGGAACAGATTACCTAGAGAGGTTGTATAATTTCAAGCCATGGAAGTTTTTAAGATCAGGTTAAACAGACACTTGTCTAGAATGGGTAAGACAGGGATCACACTTTCTTAAACTGAGTATTGGATTAGATGATCTCTTGAAGTCCCTTCCAGTCCTATTTTTCTATAATTCAGTGATTTGAAGTAAAAGCCATAACAGGAGGTGGTATCTTGGATATCTTGTAGACCTTACTGAAAAACTATCAAGAGTAGTGAGAAAATGGAGGCAGGGAAATTAATTTCTGTTTGCTATTTTGTCCAGATCTATATATTTCTTGTACCAGATAAAGTAAAGAATTATTTTTTTTTAATCCTTATGAAGATGAAGTCTGTATGTCTGTCTACTAAATGGAAAAAGGAAGGAAACAAGGAAGACAGACAGCAGCTGTGAAATCATAGGCGTGGGTGACATGCTATTATTATTTATTACTGTTACCCAGCAGTTTCCATTGCCCTGTCCCAGCATTCATACACTTAAGGGCATGGTCTGGTGAAAGGAAGGAATGAGGTTGGAAATGTATTTTCCTGGAAGCTTTCTGAAATTTCAGGTACTGCTGGAAATGGTGCTGTGATTTAAGTGGGTTGACTCCCTTTGAATCAGTATTGGACCAGTAACCCAGCATAACATTAAGGACAGCATGTTGCTGGAGTTGCCTTGTTCCAGGCTGCATGAAAAATGAAGAACCTAACTACTTCTCATGGCACTTTCTATAACTAGAGGGGTAGCCTTACATCTTTTGGGGTTATTTATAGCAAAGCAAGGTGGTAATAAAGGGCAAATAAATCAGAATGATAACATTTTACATCCCTCTGGCAAATTCCTTGACTAAGGCTATAAATGGCTATGTAATTTGCATGGCAGAACAGGTTTGGGACATCTCTCCTGGCCATACTCCAGTTTGGATATTACATTCCATCTCCTGGAGGTCATGACTGACTTTCCCTTTCAGAACCTATGTGCAGAATTGCTTCTGTTCCTACTGCAGAGGTGATCTCTTCTCATTGGCAAGGGTATGCTCCATAAGGAGGTGGCTGAAAGAGCAGTTTAAAAAAAATGACAAAAATTGTTTTGAACTCCTTTCATTCAAACGTTAATATATTTTTAAAGTTTAATCATCTGATTTTAATAAATCAAAAAATGTCAGCCAGTTCTACTCCTGCGTTCTGGCAATGTTCACTTCCTTTTCTAAGCTATCATGTCATGAGATATTGCTGTCAATTACTTTTTACCCTAGAGGCAGCTGTAGTTGAGCAATGACAGGATTCCTTTTATAGTTGATTGGTAAGGCATTTTAGATTCCTTTTAAATGAAAAATGTTGCAAAGAGACTTCCAGACAGAAATCTTGACTGTCTGAGCTTTGAGTTTTGAGGTTAATGTTTCTGAGAACAAAAGGGGGCCTCACCCAGGAGTCCTGGTAAGCATGTCCCTCTTTATTTAAATGAACTTGGAAGCAATCTGGCACGTATCTGATATGCAAGTTACTTCTGGCTCTGTAGCCTAGTAATTTACATACCTTCCTTTTGGAAAATGTTTCCATTCCTCATGCAGTTGTGTATTTTTATAGGTTCAGGGTTGAGGTAAGATTGAACCTTTCCAGACTATGCTTTACCACTTTTTTAAACAGACCACCTCTGCTATATACCAGGTCGATGAAAAGAAGGGAGGAGAATGCTGCGGATTTATAGGAATATGTTGTTAGCTAGATAGTGACTGCACTGAAGTCAATGGGAAGGAGGCCCTGTGTGATCAGAATTGGGTTTATAATGTTTGAAGCTCATTATCATGTTGATTTATTCCAGCAATGAAAAGGAGAGAGTGTGCTTTAGCAGTGTTTGCCAATCTCTGATCATGATGGTTATACATTTAGAGATTTGACATTATTCTATTTTAATATTTTCCCTTCAATCAAGACGACAACAACAATTGTTGAACAACAAATAATTGTTCATCAATTGATAGTTACATTTATAAGCAGCATTGAGTAGTAATTCTGGATAGGAAAGAAAAAGGAAAGGAAGGTAGAACTAGGGAAAAACAGATGCATAAACAGCTCTGAAGCATTATCAGCTGGAGGTGAGAAGAAGGAGATGTTCTTATCTACAGAATATAAAATCAGAGCCCCACTGTGCTCAGCCATATACAAAACAGCAAGAAGGCAGTGTATAACCCTGGTTCTGATTTCAGTCAGGCTCATCTTTCTGTTTGGGCTTCATTCAGACCTCAAAAGACTCTATTTACATCAAACAGGACTTTAAAAAAGATCACAAACATCTCGGCAAACTTAGGGCCTGAATCAAAATCCACTGAAGTCAATTGAGAGACTCTTTACTGACTTCAGTGGACTCAGAATCAGGCTACCTTGTCTGCCAAATTTCATGTGGCTCCCGTAACAAGGTAACAAACAAACAAACCGGGTCTCTTTTTTCAATTACAATGAAGGAGGCTTGTTGTAATGGTTACAGATGGTTTCAAGCTCTTACTTGTGTCAGCTGATTATAAACATCTGTGATGTGAAAGTGTCTCTGATGGCATGCTTGCTGGTTTCCTACAGATTTAACATGTGGGCATTCAAAACCAGTACAGAACAACTCTCACTCTTTCCCTACACAGAATATTTGCTGCGTATAGCAACATTTTGGAGTGAAGGATTCTCCCCAGCCGAAGCTCCCAAAGAAGACAGGATTCATAGGGTATCATTCCTGTGGAAAATTTTCTAGAAATGACCTGCCCTAACCAAATGCCTTCTTCCCAGACTGTATGAAAAGGGTAGTCAGTGAGTTCTGTTTCCTACAATGGTTTCCTTGTAGAGAAATATTCCATAGACTTCCACAGCAAGCCCAGTTTCTGTTTGTGCATGTAAGGTTAGTAGGGAGGTGCCTTACTGATAGCTGTAGAGACTGAATTCCTCTTTTTATTCAAAGGGCAAGCAAATCCTTCTCTAGTTTACGTCAATGGAAATTTGCTACTGATTTCAAAGAGGGGAGGAGCCAATACCACACAAACTGAGGAGTGAAAATTTAGTTATATTGCCCTGCCAGCATACCTGAAGCCAAACAGATTGTGTGTGATATCAAATAAGTGCCGCCTTATTCAAGGAAGTCAAATGACTTTAACTCAGGGTGCAGACAGAAGTGACAATTTTCACCTGATCTGGCCACAGAAAGCAGTTTATAGGTGTGACCAAACACAAGTGCACAGCTGCAAACAGCTTTAAAAATGGCTGTTTGAGTGAAAATCTGACCCTCCATTGCATGAGGTATCAGATAAACATGTTACAAAATGTAGGGTCTTTTGTAAGTTGTGTCTGCTGAGCTCCCAACTTGTTACTGTTTTCAGAATGGGAGAGGGGAAAAGGAGCAAGGGAAGTTCAGTTTGGAGATTGTTTCAGCACCCCTAAAGGGTGGGCAGGTGTACTGCAACCCCCACCCCTGAGGTGGAGGGAGGCTCAAATTCACTCATCTCCACCCTTTTAGCACCTGTTGGGGAGCCCCAAGAATGAGCTCCCTCTGTTGCCTTTCCCCTCTCCCATTCTGAAAACAGGGAGCACTGGCAGAGAGCCTGGCCATTGCCATGGGAACCTGATGGCAGGCTCCCAGCCCAGCTAGATTTCCTCTCCTCTAGAACCAACAGTGAACTTCTGTTTGGTCTGGGGTAACATTGTAACTCAAAATGCTTTGCAAAAACTGTATTGCATTACAACTGAGAGCTGCACTTCTGTTTGAGTTAAAACCAATTTCAGAATGGGAGAAGGGAAAGGGAGTAGAGGGAGTTTGGTTTGGGATTTTTTCAGTTCCCACTGAAGGGTGGGGCAGGTGTATTGGAGCTCCCCCCCTCCCTGAATTGGGGGTGCTCCAGTTCACCCACCTCACCCTCCAGAGCTGGCTGGGCAAGCCCTAGAATGAACTCCCTCAGCTCCATTTCCCCCCTTCCATTCTGAAATAGGGACAGGCTGGGAGAGTGGAGGGGCCATTGCTAGGGAATACAAGCTGCGGGTTTTCAGCCAGCAGCTAGATTCTCCTCCTCTCTGAAACCAACAGCAAACTTCTGTTTGCTCCAAGGGATCATTGTAACTCAGACACTTCCTGCAAAGTGTTCTCAGTTACGGCAGGGAGCTGCACTTCTGTCTGCACCCTATGTGAGCATCTTTGAGTTTGCTTTGGTTTAGAAGTGATTTACACTGAAGTTTGTCATATACACAAGATCTCAGTGTTTGTGCCCATTCATGTCATTTCAGTGAGGGTGCCAGTCACCTTTTTGTAATTTAAAGTGTTATATAAGAAATGAGCATTGCCTTTAACTTCATTATTCCAAATTACTGCAGTCATGGTGTGAAAAAGACCTTTACCCTCATTGAGTGGATGTGGGCCAAGACTTCACTGCATTGAAGTACCTCGACAGCTGCTGATTTATAGGCTGGAACAGTACCATCATATTTACACAATCAGTGCATACATCATCTCGTGGAACTATGGATTCTATGGCCCTTTGATGTGCCAGGAGACGAATCTTCTCCAAATGATCTACCCAAGCTCCTGGATTGTGCAGCTGAGGTGGTATTGGTAGGTCTGCTGCAGCAAGTTGAATTTCGCCCAAAAATCCTGTGTCTTCCATCTAGTCAGCAGTGTTACTGAAACTGGGGTTCTGACAAAGACTATTTTAATTGCAAAATTCCATGCCTTATTTTTTTATTTGGTTTTCTAAATACTTCCATGTGAGGAGCCTCACTCATTTTTAAAGAATGCATGCACACATACAGAAATGATTTCTACTGAGGCACTTAGCTAGAATAACTGTTTCAAATGGAAAAGGCCAATTTGAAATGTTTCCATTCTTTCAAATCCCAGTAGAATTTTACTGATGAAAATATAAACCATGTACAACAAATGACTCAGTAAAGTTTTCCCTAAAAAATGCATCATGACTTGCTTGACAGAATTATTTAATGCTGGCCTATATTTTAGAAACTGAGAGTAAAGTTAGTGGGACTATTCACATAGGTACTAACAAAGTAATTAGTAAAGCCTATGCAATTTGGGTCACAGTTATAAAGTGGGAGTGGGATGTTACAAACTATATGACAAGTAGTATGTGCTTGCAGATAGATTTTGAGGTAAAACAGCCAGTAAGGCAAAGGGATGGAAGAAGGTTCCCAGATGATTCCTGGATATTTTTTTTCTTTCTTTGCAAAACACTTATGTTTTCAGGTACACTGTGACAGTACCATCTGCTAATGGTCAGGATACTGCATAGACACCTTCTTTATACAAAGTGAATATTGAATCCAAATTTTAAGTGAACTTTAAGTGATCCCATTCACCATTTTTCTTTTTTCTCTCTATCCACTTTGGAAACTTGTTGCTTTGAAAAAAGGGATTAAACTTAAGAAACATGAATTAAGAGAGTTATGCCCTATAGCATGTTTTAAAAGCACCAAATGCCACTATGATGTTTACCCTACCCTAAAGTGCTTTGACATCTGTTGGTAACTAGGTATGCATTATTATTTTAGTACGTCTCAAACCAGATGTTACAATGAGCCTTAGAACTGCCTGTGGGTATTGATTCTTGACAATCCATATTCCCAGTGAATAGTCTATCATCCAGCTAATTTAGTATCTGTGGTCTCTGCGTGGTGCCTAGCCAGTCAGAAATTTTGGAGGCTTTTTGGAAAATGCTAGATAATCGAACCTAAAATATTTGGTGGAATAGGACTGGTTAAGCCAGCACGGGTATTGATTTGTCCGAAGATTATGTTTTGGAATAACTGTTTTTTGCAGGTAATACCAAAACTTTCTGTGAACCCTATCAACTGGATCAGGTCTAGTGTTGGAGCTGTTGCTTCTCCAGTGGCTTCTCTTCTTTTTCTTTTCTTTGCTCTCTGCCATTTTCAAACACATAACTCATAGTTTCTAGGGTTGGAAGGGACCAGAACAGATCATCAAGTCCACCCCCCTACCCTGGGCAGGAAGGAGTGCTGGAATCATAATACCCCAGCCAGATATCTATCCAACCAACTCTTCAAGACCCCCAAGGTAAGGGAGAGCACCACCTCCCTAGGGAGCTCATTCCAGAGCCTGGCAGCCCTAACCATAAAGTAATGCCTCCTGATATCAAGCCTGAACCTGTTGTCAATCAATTTACAGCTGTTATTCCTTGTTATCCCAGGTGGTGCCTAGGGGAACAAAGCCTCGCCTATTTTCCGCTGGTCCCCCCTGGTGACTTTATAGATGGCCACCCAGATCCCCTTTCAATCTTCTCTTGTGGAGGCTGAATAGATTTGAGCCCTTTAGTCTATCTTTGTAGGCCTGGCCTGCTGCCCCCAACCATACGACTGGCCCGCCTCTGGACCCTTTCAATGCTAGCCACATCTCTCTTGAAGTGTGGTGCCCAAAACTGGACACAGTACTCCAACTGCGGCGTGACCAGCACCACACAGAGGGGAAGGATCACCTCCCTGGACCTACTTGTGATGCATCTGTAGATGCACAACAAGGTGAGGTTAGCCTTACTGACTGCTTCCTTGCATTGGCAGCTTACATCCATCCTGGAGTCAACAATGACTCCAAGATCCCTTTCAGCCACTGTGTTGTTGAAAGGGGTGTTCCCCAGCCTATAGGTGTGTTGCTGGTTCCTTCTCCCTAGATGCAGCACCTTGCACTTGTCTGCGTTGAATTATATTCTAATCTCATCTGCCCACCTCTGTAATCTGTCTAGATCTAGTTGGATTTTGTCCCTCCCCTCCATGTCTCCCCACATCTTTGTGTCATCAGCGAATTTGGAAAGCGTGCTTTCCATGCCCATCTCCAAGTTGCTGATAAAGATGTTGAATAGCACAGGCCCAAGGACCGAGCCCTGGGGAACTCCACTGGCCACATCCCTCCAGGTCGAAAATGACCCATCCACCACTGGTCTCTGGGTGCAACCATTGAGCCAATTTGCCACCCATCTGACTGAGTAGGCATCAGTGCCCCAGTTGTCTAGTTTTTTTATGAGAATGGGATGAGAAACAGTGTCACAGGCCTTCTTGAAGTCCAGGTAGACAACATCCACTTCAACGCCGGCATCCAAGGACTTTGTGACCTGGATGTAAAAGGAAACAAGGTTAGTCAGGGAGGAGCCGCCCTCAGTGAACCGGTGTTGGTTGCCCTTGAGCATTACCTCCAATGGTGGGCCCCCGCAGATGGGTTCCTTGATAATTTTCTCAAAGGTCTTCCCAAGGACTGAGGTGAGACTAACTGGCCTATAGTTACCCGGGTCCTCCTTTCTCCCCTTCTTGTAAATGGGGACCACACTGGTCCTTTTCCAGTCCTCTGGGACCTGGCCAGAGCACCATGAGCACTCATACAGCTATGCCAGGGGTCCTGCTATGACCTCTGCCCATTTCCTCAGTACCCTTGAATGAAGAGCATCTGGACCTGCTGATTTATACATATCCAGCCCTGCCAAGAGTTCCCTAACTAGATCATCGCTGACCCTAGGCATGGCTTCGTGTCCCCTGAGCCTGTCCATAATCCTAGTGGGGGAGTTGCCCCGGTCCCTGCTCAGAAATATGGAGGCAAAAAACTTGTTGAAGAGATTAGCTTTTTCCTTTGCTGCAATCATCAGATTGCCAAGCCTGTCCTGTAGGGGCGCTGTGTTATCTGGTGCCTTCTTACTTCCTATGTATTTGAAAAAGGACTTTTTGTTATCCTTAATTCTGGTCACCAGCCCTAGTTCCGTCTCTGCCTTGGCCTTCCTAACAGCCTCCCTGCAATCACGAGCAACACAGGTGTAACCCTTCTTGGTGATTGCCCCTTGCTTCCACTGATTTTATGCCACCTTTTTTTGCCCTCAGGCAGAAACTCCTTTTCTTTCTGTCAATTATTTAGCTTTACGTTTTGTTCACCAAAAATTGATGCCTAACACACAAATGGTCAACACCCAGACACCATGGATTCTACAGAACATAAAGGCTAAGTACAGACAGTCATGAAGCCTGAGGCTGAATCAATTCAGTCTTTGCAGGCTAGTCTAGGCTACATAGATTAAACTGAGAAACAACTGGGCATACATTAACTTCTGACTCAGTAAATGCAGCCACATGCCTGCAGTGGTTTAGGCCAGAAGCCAGGGGGTGCTGGAGCATGCCTCTCTGGCATGTAGCTAGCATGGACTGAATAGTCACTTCCTCTTCCTGCTGCCCCCAAGGTCTCTGGGATTTGCAGTCCAGAATTATAGAAGCAGGACTCTACAGGGTTCTCATTACTTCCTCCTCCTGCTTCCAGGTGCTTCTGGGATTTGTAGTCTGCAGTTGCAGCCAGCAGTAACTTTCAGTAAGTTTAGTAGGACAGGGCAGCTCTGTATTCCTATCCCACACCTTCCATGCATACCTTGCCTGCACATGCCTATAACTTAAACACCTGCAATATGGATACACAGTCCTTCTAAGGTGCCATACTTGGCTTGCCATCACATCAATTTGAATGTGATGGCCATCACATCAATTAAGCATATTTTTGTTAGGGCCTTCCAAAGCTCCTCAAAATTGTCGTTAGGCCTAATTAGCTTTCACAATATTATAGCAACTGCAGATTTTGCCCCCTTGTAGATCTTTGCCTTTTCCAGCTGATTTATAAATGATAGCCAGGGATCCTGATTTTCTGTTTAAAACACCAAATTCTCTGATAAAAATAAAAAATTCTCAGATTTAAAAACCTCCAAGTCTGTGTTTTCCCACGATTAAAATGAAATGCCACCATATGTATAGGTATCAGTTGAACATAATGTTTTATTGATATATTTACAATTTTAAAGCAATTTGGAAGTCCACCAGTGCCTCTAACCAGAAGTTGATTGCAGCACAGCATTTATTGACCTACCTGCTGCATATGATACCATCCAACACTGCATCATGATCTACAAATTGTACCTCATGACGGACAACTGAGACCTAAACCAGACCATTCATAGCATACTGGAGAACAGGTGCTTCTGTGTGGAACTTAATGGCCAGAAAAGTAGATGGTGCTCCCAAAAGAACGGTTTACTGCAATGCAGTATGCACACCCCTTTTATTCAATATCTACATTAATGATCAGTCACATCCTGCTGAATGTCAGCATTTTACCTAGGGTTGTTGGTTGTAGCTGTGTTGGTCTAAGGACATAGGCAGAAAAGGTTCTTTGGATAAATGCGATCTCTTTTATTAGCCCAACTAAATAGTTGAAAAAATTGTTCTTTGCAAGCTTTTGGGCACAAACACCCTTCTTCAGGCATACTCTCCCTATGCCTGAAGAAGGGTGTTTGTGCCAACTATTTATTTGGTCTAATAAAAGATACATAATTTCATCTATGCCTATAATCTTTGCATTATGACACAACAGAAGAATGCTGAGGACACAGAGAAGATCCTGGAGAGGGCACTGAATGAGATGTCAGATTACCACCTAAATAATTATCTCAAACCCAACCCTAGCAAAACTCAAATCTGTGCTTCTTATCTGAGAAACCTGGATGCAAAATGACACCTGAATGTCACCTGGGGTGGCAACAGTCTCGGACATCAGAAATACCCAGTTTACGTAGGGGTAACACTGGACCATACACTTAATTACAAAAGGCACATTAAATACCAAAGCCAAGGCCAACAAATGAAACAAAATCCTCCATAAGTTTGCAAATTCTGAGTAGAGAGCACATCCACCCTTCCCACTACTGACTTAGCACTTTGTTTTTCAGTGGCTGAATATGCCTGTACCACCTGGGGATGCTCAAGTCAAAGTAAACATATTGACACCACCTGAAATGATATATGCAGAATTATAACACACTGCCTAAAATCCACCCCTGTTCCCTGCCTATGTGCAGTCTCGGGGGGGGGGGGGCTCATGGCAGAGCTCCCCATGCAGCATGGGGCAGTGGGGAGCAGCAGGGATTGCCCCTCTGCCTGGCAGCAGCTAGTGAGTAGGGGCTTTGTTTTTTTTAAAGAACCAGGAGCTGGGGCTGTGGGGGGAAGCCATTGATGGGGCTGGGATAGCAGGGGTCAGGGGGCACTCAGGGGGGCTGG
>NW_017728994.1:15828037-15831294 GCF_001723915.1 Gavialis gangeticus | reverse complement strand
GCAGGTAGGGGATGTCCCCCCATGGTCCCCTTCCCCTCCTCCTCCAGCCCCGCCGTCCTACTTACAGGCATGGAGTCTGGGTCCACCTCCCTGTGGTGGTGAGCAGGGACTGCCTGAATCTCTAAAGCTCTCTGAATCTTTTCCAAATTGATTCAGACCTTTTTACTGGTCTCCTAATTCAATTCAGATTCAGAGATTCAGCTGCCAAATCAGGCCGAATCACCTATGAATCAAATCAGCACCCAAAGCTTTGCACAGCCCTGTTATGCCAGTACCCTGCCCCTGCCCATGCCATTGCCCCCCCAGCTCTGCTGGTGCCCCTCACTCTGGACCTGTAGCCCCCTTCTGGTGCCCTTCACCGGTGCCACAACCCATAAGCCCCTTTCCCCCACCCCATTCCTGCTGATGCCCCTTCCTCCCTCCCAATTTCCAACCCCCTGCCACCGCTAATCCCCTCTGGGACCCCTCACTCCCAACTCACAGCCCCCTACACCCCCTCAGCCCTGCTGGAGGGGCTCCCCCAGCTGCCAGGGCTACAAGACCCAGCAACTGCATCCTACTGCCTTCCTGCTCTGCAGGTGGCCAGCAGCACCTGTGTCCCTGGCAACCATGCACAGGAGGCAGTAGCTGCTGTGACCAAAGTGGAGCACAGAGCCTGGCCCCTGGCTCCTGCCCCCTCCGTGGGTGGCACAGCTGCGACGGAGCCAAAAGGAGCCCATGGGGTTGGGGAAGGATCTAGGCTGCCTTCTGTAGGGCTCAACGCTCCCCATTCCTCTGGGGGCCTCTGTGGCTCGGTAGGTAGGACCCAGCACAGGAGGGCGAATTGGGGTGTGGAGGCTCATTGCTGCTACCAGGAGCCCTGTGCCAGCTGTGCTGCCATAGCAAAGCACCCCCTGCCCACTTGGTAGCAAGGGGGGCTGGCAGCATAGAGTTGTGCCCCCTTCTGCCCCCTGCTGCTGCTGGGTAGGCAAGGGATGCCTCACCTTGGTGGCACAGCTGGCACAGAGCCTTGCTGCCCACCTGTGCCGGATCCCATCAGCTGGGCCTTGGAGTGCACAGATCTGGGGAGGTACATGCCCCCTCATGCTCTCCTGATGTGTTGCCTTTGGCGCCTGACCCCTCTCTAGGTGTGCGTGCATAGGGCCATATTAACACTTTAGTGGACCCTAGGCAAACAAACTCGTGGGCCCCAGGCCATCAAGACCCCCCTCCCAACCCCGGTGCTGCTGCCCATGGGAAGCAGGGCTTGGAGCTGTCGCTAGGAAGCAGCGCTGTGGGAGCAAGGCTGGCGAAGGGGAGGGGAGGGAAGGCGAAGGGAAGGGAGGTGGATGGGACCATTCTCTGCTGCTGCAGGGGAAAGGACAGGGCCACCACAGCTCAGGGCCCTGGTCATGTGCCTAGTTTTGCCTATGGTCTAATCCAGCCCCGTGTGTGCAGCAGTGGGGAGCCAGGCCTCCCATTGCCTCCCAGAGGAGCTGCCTGTGGCTCTGTCCCGCTCCCTGGCTGGGTCGTGGCTGCGTGTTCACTGCCCAGCCAAGGCAAGCACCCAGCCCCAGCTGCCAAACCTGTCCTACTTCCTCTCTCACTGTGGCCACCTGAATCTGCCCCCTTTGCCCCATCCACATCATCTATGCCCCCTCCACCCTTCCATGTGAGCGGACCATATCCCCCCCTCCCCCACCCCACAGGCTGACCTGCAGGCAGTTGGGGGAGCTGCTCTTCACCACTGCCTGGCTGTATTTCTGGCCATGCACATGTATCTGTGCGCACACGTGCATGTGGCACCCCCTGCGTCCCACTCCCCACAGACCCAAGCTGTCCTCTAAAACTCTGCCAGCCTGCAGATTTTCCATGACAAACACAAAACCCGGATCCCTGATGATAAACACTAGCCACTCTGTTTCCAGCATTAGGCTACCTACCTAAGGGTGCTACAAGATGCAGCACAGTATTAGAATATTAGCAATGAAAATGGGTTAGGAGCTGGGAAACATGACTTACGAGAAGCCGGGGAAACTAGTCTTATTTCATCTGAAGATGGAGGGGGGATTTAATAACAGCCTTTAACTACCTGATGGGTGGTTACAGAGGATGAAGCCAGACTGTTCTCAGTGGTCGCCAAAAACAGGAAAAGGCAATGGTCTCAAGTTGCAGCAAGGGAAGTTTAGGTTAGGCTGGAAGAGAAACTTCTCGGGGGAGGGTAGTAAAGTACTGGAATAGGTTCCCAGGGAGGCTGTGGAATCTCCTAGAGGTTTTTAAGATCTGCTAGACAAAGCCTTGGTTGGGATGATCTATCTGGGGATGGTGCTGCCTTGAGCAGGGGGTTGGACTAGATGTGACCCCCTGAGGTCCCTTCCAACCCTAATTTTCTACACAAGAGCACTGACTATTCTGTAACCGTCTACACAATTCACAAGATCAATGCAACAATTTTGAATAGGAATCCATAATGTCAAAAAAAATCCAACCCCCCCAAAACCCCATTTCTGGCCCCTTGTGGACCAAGCAAAGAACTGCTTTATTACTTTTCTGTGGTCAAAAACTGAGCTAAAGTGAAGAGCTGGGGTTTTCAGAGGAGGTGCCTTGACTCTGAGCCATGGATGGCTTCATCTAAACGCAGGAAGAGCCAGGGGCTGTGCGCTGCTCACCTCTGACCTGTGCCAATTTGTTGGCTTGTTTTGGCTTTCGGCCTTTCCTCTCCCTCTGCTTCAATTCCAGGCCATGCTGGCCCCGCCTGTCTCTTCTGGTCTCTCGAGAAGGACCAATACTAAGAGGCAGAAGTTGATTCCCTTTCCTCAGTCCCTTGTTGCCGGTCCCTGGCTCCTTTTCCAGAGCTGCTCTTGACACATTTGTGCATTTGTGACGAAATGGCAACTCCTGAGCTTGTCTCATTCAGTCATGACGAACAGCTTTACACTACATGACGAGGAGCTTGGAAAGAAGCGGGAAGAAGCAACCGGGAAGAGAGAACCAGCCTCAGCTGCCCCGGGCCCGCCGGAACAGCAGCTCGGGGAGGGGCCGGGCGGGTTCGGGGATGGCTTCGCTCCTCCCTGCCTCCGGGCACCCGAAATAGAAGCGCGGGCGGGAGCGCGGCTGCAGTCGCGGCACAGCGGGCCCACGGCGGCGGCGCAGGTAGGACGGAACTGCGGGCGCGGCGGGAGGGGCCGGGGCCGGGGCCGGGGCCGGGCGCGGCGGGGCCCCGGGCCTGAGGCTGCAGGCACCGCTCGGAGGGGTCCCTGTGTGCGGCCCGGGGGGGC
>NW_017728994.1:15817937-15827799 GCF_001723915.1 Gavialis gangeticus | reverse complement strand
TGAAAGGCCGAGCCCTGCGGGCGGGGGTTGCCTGCCTGTCCCGGGCCCGGGCCCAGGGCGAGAGCGGATCCAGCCCCTGGCGCAGACCAAGGCGGAATACCGGGCACCGGCATCCAAGACGAGGCTCACCCCGCCTCCGCCGGGTGCTGCGGAGTGGTGGGACCCGGGCCGGGGTCGCCCCCGCGGGGTTTCCAGGACGGCTGTCCTTGGAGAAGAAAACGCCGGGCTCCGGCTCCCCCGAGGCGCTGCTTTGCAGCCCGCGTTGCTGTCGTTGGCCAGTGTGAAAATGAAACCAAGCGACCTGGTGGCGTAGTTTTCTCAGCTACGTGAAAAACAAGTTGGAGGCGTCGTGCTGTTCGACTTCGAGCCACACACGCTGCTTAAGCATCAGTGCCTGGAGCTCAGGAAAGGCTCTTGTGCCCAAAGGCCTGTGTAGCCCACCTGCCAACTGTAGGGCGGGTCCAATAAAAGATATTGCAGGAACCTCCTTGTCTCTTCGTATTTCCTGGACCATCACAGCTACAACCACACTGTAGCCTGGACGACTAGTGTGTGCTTGCATTGCCACTACCGGAAGTCATGGGCTGAAAGCAAGCATGCACAGAAGCGTGTTTTTGCAAGACGGCCTTTAAGAATACTGTTTGGATAATGATGTCCACCTTATTTTTTTAATTGCATTTTTTTATGTACTATGAAATGGAAAAAATGCATCAACATTACTTTCTGACTTCTCTCTGGAGAGGAGAAAGTGAGCAGTGAGAACAGCTTGTACTAGGAAATAGTTGTTTTTCTCTACTAGATAAGGGAGTTCCTGGAAGGCTGATTTATATTTCACTCTGGGGGAAGAAAAAAAAAAAGGCATGGATCTAGTTTCTGAAGAGGAGGAATGAAAGTGCTGTATATAGAAGTGAGGGGAAAACTGTATCGGATACAATATGTAGGGAAAAAGGTATTTCACCAAGGGGAACGGTGGGAATAGTATAATGATTGGACTAAACACCAGTATTTCTTGGTCTGGCCTCCAAAACCTCAGATGTTGCAATAGTGTGGTGGTACATTCCTTTCCCTCCTCCACTGCAAGTTACTTTCTGCATGACAAATCAGTCATCTCTAGAAGAGGTCTTGTGCTATCATTTGTTGGTGCAATGCTGTCCCTCAGCTTATCAGTTTGGTGATTCTTTTGTGATAGGCATAGCATAAACACAAAGATTAGCAGCTTCTCTAGCTTTCTTTTACCCCTCCAGCTCTTTGTCCAAACAAAGGCTATTTTCCTTGACAAAATAGAGTTTGGAATCTGAACATTATTATAATTAAGCCACATCATCATGCTTTTCTTGCCAAGCTGTTTTCATAGATTTCATAGATATTAGGGCTGGAAGGGACCTCGGAAGATCATCCCCCCCGCCCAAAGGGCAGGAAGTCAGCTGGGGTCATAGGATCCTAGCAAGATAAACATCCAATTTTCTCTTGAAGGTGTTCAATGTAGGTGCCTGAACCACCTCCGATGGCAGGCTGGTCCAGACCTTGGGGGCTGGGACAGTAAAGAAATTCTTTCTTATGTCCAGCCTGAGACGGTCTTGCAGTAGTTTATGACCGAAACATGATTACCTTGATATAGTAGCTCGTACAGATATTCTAGTACAGTTTGAAAGCTGTACAAAATGTAAATAAGATAAGAATTGCATTTATATAATCATCAACAAGACATTTCATAATCCAAGGTGCATGTGTGTGTTTATCCATGTCCTCCCCCACCCCTGGACTTAAGATAAGACCTGATGGCTTGTCTTAGGTGGCTGGGCAAGATTTATAGACTGTAAGGAAATTAGTACCTGACTTTATAGTTTCAGTGCAAGTTAATTACCCAACTCGGTTGCTTTTGAAAATCTCACTCCTTAGGCCTTTACCTGGTAGTCACCCAAGGGTGTACATCATAGGAGCAGAAGGTATATAAATTTCCTAGATGTGGTTTCATATCTTTTAGTGACTTTGGACGAGCACTGAAAGTTGTCAAAACTCCACAAAATTAATGGGAATATGGTTAGACTGTAATAGCAGAGGAATACTTCAAGAAAATTGAGGAAGCGTGAGAATTCAGGCCTCAGCTCTTCATGTGAATCCAAGTGTATGGAATATTTTGTTCGCTAGTCCTTAAATCACCATGTTAAAGCAGAATCAGCCTGCAGAGAACCATTTACTATCTCTGCATTGGTCAGAGTGATCTGGGATGAAATTCAAGTGGCAGTCCTGAGGTGCAAAGAGGAACTTGTAGTTAGAGCACAAATACCCAGCAAAGTAGACAGTAGTTTGACAGATTTGAGTGTCATTTGACAGTGGTCAGGCAGCTGGCAGGGCAAATATGCCTGTACTCATTACCCTGGCTTCCCAATCCCACAGGTGGGACACCCTCTGTTAGCCTCAGGTAGATTCATAAATGGAGGTGTATTTTCAGTTGTGTATAAAAATAAGAAAATCAACACTGTTTCTTCTTTGTTATTTATTTCCATATTGCATCTCTTCAGTCCTACCATAGCACCCTTGTTGAGAATCGTTGGTCTGCACCATAATACTGGCATGGTAGCATTAGATACAATAGTAATACTGTTTTTCCTCTTATGTAGGGCCTTCTACTCCCATCTGTCCATCTCAGTCATGACTAAGTTTTTTGTAAACACATATGAAACGCATCCCTTTTCTTATGTTGTATATCTAGAATGAAGGTGGGAGATCTTCAAATGTGTATCTCTTTGGCGGCTTCCTCCAAGGGATTCCTTAACTTTCAAGTGGGGTAGATTTTCTTTGCTGTCATGAGAAGAATTGACTAAGTTGTTATCCAGGCAAATTGAAAATGCAGGGGGCACAAGTGCATGATATGGATAACCAGGCTTCTTTTTTGTGACGCAGCCTTTTCCTAGCAAGTATCTTGTAAGTGGCAAGCTGGGATATTTCTTATTTAGTATTCAAGTATTAGAATATATGTGTTTTGAAATGAATCACTGGCAATATTTAAAGGGTGTTTTACAGGATCAAGGTTCTTTTAAGAAAAAAAAAAGCTTTTCCTTTTTTTTTTGGTGAGGGGAAGGGATTTTGAAAGGCTTATTCAATATGTGCATTTAAGTTTTCCAAGAGAATGATGTGTTTTGAGACAGACACTTACCTTTTGATAACAGAAATAGGTCTGCCACTGTTCTGGTGGACTCTTGTGCACGATCTCCTCAGCTGACATATCTCTTCATCTTTGGGTTGACAAGCTTAAAGGGAACCAAAGAGGAGGAAAGCGGGTCTTTCTGAGTTCAGAAAAGTAGTGTCTCTTAATCCACAAAATAGATGTAGTACAAGTAAGAGTGACTCATCTCTGATCTGGAGGGCTGTCCCCCACCTGCTTGAAATTTATTTTGATCTAACTTTGTAGCATGATTTCTACTGAGACTGTCAGACAAAGGGCACTGGTTAGGGTCTCTTTTCCTAGTTATGGTACTGTATTGTGGACATTCCTTTATGAAATGCTGGATTACGGTACTTTTACTTAAGTCATGGAAACTATCAGATGGAAACAGTAACAAATGAGCCTCAGATGCAAAATCTAGATAGATTCCAGTTTCCCTGAAGTTCCAGGAGTTATGAGCCAATTTATTTGAAGTCAGAGTTCTTATTTCTACCAATGATTTGGTATGATTTCATTAATACATACAGCAGTTTTGATCAGTTAAACCATACAGTAGGGTTTTTAAAGATGCACTTTATGCCCTAAAAATCATACTTGTCTGAAGATTTTCACTTCCTATAGTTGCGTAAACATTAACTGACTGTGTTTGACAATTTTTTGTTTATAATTAGTGTTACAGTACCACTATAAGGTCAGCCAGCTTCTCCCTTGCTGAAAAGGTCTTTATAAACATCAACAGATAAACAGAAATAATCTTAGCTTTTTGGGGGAGAGGGGTTTTGAGGGGTCTTTTGGTTTTGGTCTTAAGGGACTAAAGATGTCAGTACATTTGCAATAAAGCAGACTCTCATAGAGAAGTAGGGTTGGAAGAGACCTCCAGAGGTCACCTAGTCCAATTCCCTGCCTGAAGCAGGATCATCTCTGTCTAAACTATCCCAAAGAATCATAATGTAAACCAGGGGTAGGCAACCCTTTGACATCCATGCCAGAGCATGGGGCACAGAGGCATCTTGCTTGGCACTTGGAAGGGGCCAGGACTGTGCTGCCACAACAAGGATTGGGCCCCTCGTAGCTTCCTTGCCTTCTACCTTTGGCATGCCAGCATTTTACCAGTCGCTACGGCAGATGTTTTTGGCACTCTGCCCAAAAATGTTGCTGACCCCTAAGTTAAATTTGCATTGGACTGCTGTCAACCCTGAAACAATATAGCCCTAGCAGTAACATGCTAACCTGCCACAGCAGCCAAAGTCGTGCTTCTATAAAATGTTGTCTGTATGTGCTCAAGAGGTCCCAGGTAGGGAACAACATCCCCTGCTGCAGGGGAAGGTCCATACCAATCTGACCATGGAGTAAAATTCCTTTGTGATCCCTTAAAAAAAAAAAAAAAAAAAAAATTTAACATGGCATTTTCCCCTTTTTTTTTAAAGTTGATTGGTTGATTCCACACGTGCTGGATTTGAGGTGGTTTAAGGGTTATATCTTCTGCTTTCTTGTAACTATACTTTTCTTGTTTACAAAACTTATGATCATTATGAAATGCATGGCCACCTGGCTTAAATACAGACAAGCTGGTTCTTGTAAGTGATTGTTAAAGCAAGTTGAAGGCTGACTACCTCTCTGTTAAAGTAAGGATTTAGCTGATCAACAGAGAAACAGCAGTAACCTTTTACAATCCCTAGTGAACAACACTCATCCATTTATTCTGACTACTTAAGATATACTTTGCTTATTGACTTCCTGAACAGTTCAGTGCTTGCGGTAATTATGTGGTGAGTGTTGTTTTATTGCTTTTTAAAAAAGGCAGTGGACTTATGTTATCTGCACAGTTATACAATGTCTTTTCAGCATGCTATTGCCAGATATGTTTATCCTGTTACAGGATACCTTCAGGTGTCTTACTGTATACATTCCATAAAGGTAACTCTGGTAAGGTCTCTTCCAGCTCCCATAAATTATCTTCTGTCCCAGTATATGAGATGGTCTCATAGAGCTATTACACTTTTCCTTTACTTCTGTAACCTGTGGAACAGAAATGCAACACATTTGCAGGGGATATTTTGGAAAGCTTTTCACTTATTTGTCAAGATGAGGTGGGGAATGCCTGAGCTGCCATCCCACTTGTGGAGGGAGGCTGCTGCTTACTGGGCACCTTAAGTCATGTGCAGTAAACTAAGTGGAGGCTTACAATATATTTGGCTATTGTAGTTAGGAATTTTTCTGGATTTTACTTTAGAGTACTGTAAAGCTTAGAATATTTTTCACCAAAAGCATTTATCAGTGCTCTTTAAAAGTCAAACTAGGAGTAATTAAATTTGACCCTGCTTGTGTTAAATATGAGAGTGCTTTGTTCTTAAGCTGTAGTGGTCTAGTGCCTTTAAAAAAATTATGTTATAAACCTCAGAGAAGTGAATGGGTTTATAAATATCTTGAATCCTTTTCTAAGGGTGCTGCTCATCTGCTAAAATAACTTGCCTGACGTTGCAATTAAATCTGAACTTTTCCATTCCATATATTCTAAGTTCTCATAAACCTATTCTGATATCACTTGAAGCTTTTTTTCTTGTGGTAATATCTTATTAATCTTGCAGTTATGGTTAAAACAAATAGAAGGCAAGTTAGATATGCCTTCTGCTTAACTTCAGATTAACACAGCTAACTGCCTCTCCCTGTTATAACAAGTGTCTGGTGTATGCATTGTAATATTTTTGACTAGCAATAATATATTTCCCAGTGAACACCCTAAGATCTTTGCAAAGGAAAACACTAGGAATGCTGATGAGACCAAAAGATGCTCTTTAAAAAATAAATCTGGGGTTAGTAGATGTATTGTGCAGATTCCCCCTCTTTAGGATGGCTTTAGGTGAGCCAGTGTAATGGTTTGACCAAGACTGTTTCCTAATTGAGTAAGGATTTGTCTTCCCTACTAATTGAGTAAGGATTTGTCTTCCCTAGTTAGTGTACACGTGTGATGTGGTGTTTTTTTTTCCTTCTTCTTTCGAAGAGGAAGGTTTTTAGCAGCTGTCCGAGATTAATGCTAGAATAAAAAGCTAGTAATTTATAATATCACAGAGTTATTTAGGATTTTATAGATCAGGGTTTTTTAATTCCTGAAAAATGTTTTTTCTGCTTTTGATCTAAAAGTGGAAGTAGCTGTTCAATCATGATACATCTGGCTTTACAGCACTCCACTCCCATTTTTATTTCTGTCACACAAGATGTCATTGTGACTAAATAGGAAATGTTTTACTGCTTGCCTCTTGGCTGTACTGTAATGTTTAAAGGTAAGGACACACAATATAAGCCCAGCTCTGTGTAACATGCTTTATTTGTGTGGATCTACTTTATATATTGTCATATATAGGTTGAACTGAAGCAAAATTCTTTGACCCAGCTGACTTCCTCCCCTTGGGGCAGGGGGCTGGACTCAATGATCTCCTGAGGTCCCTTCCAGCCCTAACGTCTATGAAATGTGTGAAAATGGCTATTCATTTGGTTGAAAGTGAAAGTAAGCACTCTTGATATGTGAAAGAGAACCAGGTGATAGACAATGTGTTATACCACAGTGCTTCCTGAATAATGCAAAGCATGATTATTGGTGGAGTTGTAAACTTGTTTTATATTTGCACCCAACTTTCTCCTTCTGTGTTTTAAGTATTTCTGTGACCTCCTTTTTTTAGTCTTCATTTGTATGGGGTAAACTTCTGATTGGGTCCTGGAACCATGCCAGTGGAGACATTTAACTTGCACAGAGGGCATTAAGGTTGAAATAGTTTTGTATCTCTTGAACAACTTTCATTTCAGGGCATTAAATACTGAAATTTGGAATGCCAAATACTGAAGTTGATTGGAGTGTGTAAAGCTGTAAAATGAATATATATAATTATACTTTCTGACTGCCATTTTTTCTGTTTAGACATATCATGATGGATCATTTTCTTCATCCAGGAGCCTGAACCTAGATTTTTTGTGCACTTCATCTATAATATGGCTTTTGCCTCTTAAACTGTAATGGGAAACTCTTTATCATTACAGAGGTCTCAAATCATCAAGTGGTTCCCACATATATCTGTATTGCAGACATACATTGCTGCTTTAGATACTTATTTGTGTACTTGCCAGATTCATATACGTACATTTGAGGATAAGTATTGGTCACATTCCTTTAAGAAAGTACAGAGCTCAGTAATGTCTTTTGGGAGGTGCCTCCTGAGGAGTCTTCGTATTAAGCTACTATGTAGTATAGGCATGTATTCTTGCTGGTTTTAACCTTGTTTTGACCACAATTTGTCACTGTTTTTGTGATTCTTTTTCCCCCACTCTTTACCTAGCCAAGATAAAAATATTGCTTTCCATGGAAGCACTATTATAGTGTGTTACCGAAATAGTCAACTTTAAAAATGTCCATTACTACTGATGTTGCTTCTGAGCAAGCAATTTAAATGTCATTAAAAAGAGTTAGAACTTTTTGGGAGGGGGAATGCTGCTTTTTTCTTCATTTGTTGTCATGTCTCAGCCTGCTGAAACTGCCTTTATGTAGGGAATTTCAGGTCTCAATGAATGACACTGTAATGTTTTTGAAGCATGATTTAAATATAGTGCTCAATAACTTGCTTCTTATATGGAAACCAGAAAAGTATCCACAGAGAAGCTATGAATAACATGAGCTATTCATGAGAGCCTTGCTCAATTTGTAATTAACATGAGGCCAACCATGTTTGCTTTTACTGTAATGTGATGCAAACCTTTATTGAATTAGTTTGTTCCTAAAGTTAAAAATAAGAGGGAGTGGCTAGACAGTTCTAAAGGGCTTTTGGGAACAAATATATTAAAGGCATTTTTATCTGGTGTATGATGGACATAAAAAGTCCTGACCTACATCAAATACTCAGCGGTATGTCAGCCAGCGAATATGAAATCTTTCTCCAGCATGAGTTTAATCATATTTAGCTACAATGATGCTGATCATTGTTTGTCCCAGTCTACAGTGCAGTCGGTGCTATCAGCATAGTTATCCAGATTGGCTGTCACAACAGTTTTTGGACACGCTAAAATTCTGTAGCTTATATTAATGGTGATACATTTTTTTTCTGTTCGATTATACTGTTCACCAACCATTACTACATTAGAAGATGTGAGTAGCATCTGTCACATGCGGGATGGGACGACATGCAACACACTGTCTTTCTTGAACCTTGTTTGAGGATTTTTTTCCCCTGCTGCTCTAAATCTATTGGAGAAGGCAGGTCAGATGTATGCCTTGCATATGAAGAAGGAGATCAGGCTTGTTATCCTAATTCCTGTCGAAATTTATTCCATTATTTTGAGCTGTCACAGATGGATCTGCCTCCAACCATAGACAGGTTTTACCCTTGCAGTAGAAAGTTCCATTGAGTGTGAGGAGCAGAGTTGTCAGTTGCATGTGATCTTCTAGTGCTTCATGCTCTCTTTTTATCTGTGAAAGCCTGGCTATTGTATGCTCTAAAATTATCATCTGAGACTGTGAAGTTGCCTTGGTATTCAAAAGGAAATGAGTATGGAGAGTGGGTGATAGATTTGAAATGCAGCTAGCAGCAGGCTGTGTTTTAGAGGAGTTGTGCTGCAGTTTTGCATAACCTTTAACTAGAACCTATTGTGAAATATTCCAGAAACGGCCAAGGGAATGTCTGACTATAGGCAGGAGGTAAAAGGACTTTAACTTAGTTAACTGACAACATTTTGTCTGTATGTGATATGCAAAGCGTGATAAGCAAACTGAAATAGCTTTACAGAAAAGCTAGTGGCATATCATTGGGCCCTGAAGCAATGACCTGTTTACATTGGTATAATCTAGGGATGGGCAAAATATGGCTCGCAGGACAGATCTGTCCCTCCAGCCAATTTTCATCTGGCCCACCAGTGCCCACCAACTAATTGTACCCTGCCCAACCCATGTGCCTTGCTCCCACCCACGTGTGCTGAAAGGCCTGGCCCAGTTGGCATGCAGCTTCCAGGCAGGCCTGCTGCTGCCACTGCTGCAGTCATGGGGGGGCCTGTTCAGTTTCCCTGGCATTCAGCGGCCACTCCTCATCTCCCTGCTACAACATTCGGTGGGGGCAGGGGCAGGGGAAGGGGGAGCTGCAGCTGGGCAGGTGTGTGGAATGTGGGGTGGGGCTGTGGAGTGTGGAGCTTAAGTGGGCAGGGTGTCGGTGGGGGCACCTCCCACCTACTCCCCCCGTATGGTGCACAGTCCCTGCTGCCAGCGACGGCAGTAGGTGGTGGGTGCTCAGAGAGCTCATGGAAGTGCTGCTTCCTGGCGGAGTACATGATCTGCATGGCAGGGGGCAGTGAAGGCAAGCAGCTCGATCGCACAGGGCTTCTCCCGGTTCTGCGCCAGTGCTGGGAGCTGCAAATGAGCCATGGGGAGCCCCATGCACTAGAGGGAGGCTAGCCTGGCTGCACTCCTTGCAACCATGTGTGGTGCCAGCATGAGCTGTGTGCTGCTGGGTGGCAATGCCTGTGCAGGCCACAAGCACCCTGAGTGCCCACTGCCCGCTGCTGTTGGTACTGGGGGCTGTGTGCCATGGGAAGGAGCTTGTGTGGGGGGGGTCCTCACACCCCCTGCTCTCCCTCACACCTCACAACCCCCTCCACACACACCCCGCTTATCCACACCCCCCACCCCGGCCACACACAATATACAAGAGTGAGACTTTATTT
>NW_017728994.1:15812214-15812937 GCF_001723915.1 Gavialis gangeticus | reverse complement strand
CCCCGGCCACACACAATATACAAGAGTGAGACTTTATTTGTGAGTTGTTATGGAATCATCTCGATATATGCTACACAAACACAAATCATGACAAAAATATTTTTTGTAATAAAATTAAAGTAAGTTATAGTAGTTGTTTGACTTCTAGAATATGATTTTTTTTTTTTTTTTCTGGTTCCAAAATAGCAACCCTCTCCTCCCAGAAGGGAAGGGACTTAGAATGGCAAAGGTCAGGGGTTAGGGGCAGGACTTAAGGTCCCGAGGTGGCAATCAGGGGGCAGGGCACCTGTCAAGGGGCAGGGCTACCCTTGCAGCCCTGGATAGCTCTTAAAACTTGCTAAGCAGCCCTCCAGCCGAAATAATTTCCTGTCCCTGGTATAATCCATCCTCACATTAGTGTTAAGAAGGAGTGGATAAATAAGGAAGTCTTACGTCGGTGTAATTTACTAGACTCTGGTGTAGAGTCACCCCAGGAAAAGCCAGCACTAAAATTACATTGATATACGTTACCCTGATGTTCGTCAGGGTAGAAGCAGACACATCAACACACAGATCAATTGAGATGGGCTATTACTGGCTATCGCACCTGTTAAGGGTGAGATATTGCAATAATGCCTGCTGTGGCAGCTGACCTGAGGTAACTGATTATCTATTTTGGGCACCAAACTTACTTAAATCTGCAGGCTTCATGGCTACAGCAGTCCCTCCCCTCCACTCCCCCCT
>NW_017728994.1:15808042-15812142 GCF_001723915.1 Gavialis gangeticus | reverse complement strand
CCCCCCCGCCCCAAGACAGACAGTTGCACAAGCACCCATGACACGAGATTTGCCTTTCAGCAGCCAGAGGTGCAGGGCCCCAGAACCCCTGCACCCATCTCCTTGACAGCTGCCAGGCTTCATGGCCCCAGCAGGGGCTAGCAGGCCTGCAGCTTTCACCCTGCCACGTCTTAACACACACAGTGTCGCCCGTGTCACGAGTTTTGCTTGTCCGCAGCTTGAGGTGCAGTTTCCCCCACACCTCTGCACCTATCTCCTCGAAACTTGGCAGGCTTTGTGGCCTCAGCAGGGGCTACCATCCCTGCAGTTTTGACCCCACTGTGGGTTAACGCATACACGTGACACAAGTTTTGCTTTCATAGATTCATAGATTAAGGGTCGGAAGGGACCTAGTAGATCTTCTAGCCCGACCCCCCGCCAGGGCGGGAGAACAACAAAAAACCCCAAAAAGAGAAACGGGACTCAAATGAGTCCAGCCAGGTAGGCATCCAGCCTCTTCTTAAAGACCCCCAGGGTAGGGGCCAGCACCACTTCCCTTGGAAGTTGGTTCCAGCTCCTAGCCGCCCTAACTGTGAAGTAGTTTTTGCGGATGTCCAATCTATACCTCCTCTCCATCAGCTTGTGCCCATTACTCCTTGTTATGCCAGCGGGCGCTAGGGGAAACAGCGTCTCCCCCAAACCCTTCTGGTCCCCCCTAGTGAGTTTATAGACGGTCACCAGGTCCCCCCTCAGCCTTCTCTTGTGGAGGCTGAATAGGTTCAGGTCCCGCAGTCTCTCACTGTAGGGTCTGCCCTGTTGTCCCCGGATCATGCGGGTGGCCCTCCTCTGGACCCTCTCCATGTTGTCCACATCCCTCTTGAAATGGGGCGCACAGAACTGGACACAATACTCCAGCTGTGGCCTGACCAGCGTCGCGTAGAGGGGGAGGATCACCTCCTTGGCTCTACTCGAGATGCACCTGTGGATGCACGACAAGGTCCGGTTAGCCCTGCCAACCATGACCTCGCATTGTCGGCCCATGTTCATCTTGGAGTCAATAATGACTCCAAGATCTCTTTCTGCCTCCGTGCTCTCGAGTAGGGAGTTCCCCATTGTGTAAGTGTGCTGCTGGTTCCTACTGCCCAAGTGCAGCACCCTGCACTTGTCCGTATTAAAACGCATCCTGTTCCTGTTAGCCCACCCCTGTAACCTATCCAGATCCCTCTGCAATCTCTCCCTCCCTGCTAGCGTGCTCACCTCCCCCCAAATTTTGGTGTCATCAGCGAATTTAAACAGGTTACTATCCACCCCATCATCCAGATCGCTGATGAAGAAATTGAACAGTGCAGGCCCCAGGACTGAGCCCTGGGGGACTCCACTACCCACCTCGCCCCAGGTCAAATATGACCCATCCACCACCACCCTCTGAGTGCGACCTTTCAAAAGGTGGCGTGCAGTTTCCATGAACCTCCTGCACCTATCTTCTTGTAACTTGGCACACTTCATGCCCTCAGAAGGGGCTACCATTTCTGCAAGTTTCATCCAGATCAGGCCAGAAAGGACAAAAGTATAGCCTGTTTTGACCTTCCCCATTATATCCTACGGGTGAAACATCGAAGCAGGGTTGAAACGGCAAAACGTTTTGACGGAATGGAACAACAGTTCTGACTCGAAACAAGTCAAAACCGAACACTGTTCCGTTGAAATGCTGGCCGAAACGCTGCTGTTTTGCACAGCCCTAGTATCCATTACTGTTTTATACTTGAAGGAATATATTGGGCCCTGGCCTCAGATTTGGTTGCTAGGATCTAGTGTAATGCATTATTATTATAAGGAGTCTAAAACAAAAATAGATACTGAGGTTTCTCTGCCCGATTGATGGAATTATTTACTCTCCATTGTAACAAAATTTTTTTTATGAACATGATCAACCTGTTCTCTACTTTTGAAATGAATTGCGTTTTCTGTATAATTATTTGTATTTACTCAAATACATCTTTTAAACCAAGTACAACGCCACATAATACATTTTCTGTTGCATGTTTTAACTTTTCCAGGCAGTTCTCTTTGGTCGAAGCTGCCCAGGACAAATAAAAAACCACTCAGACACCTGAAGATGCCCTCCATTTCAAGTCAGGCTGGGTAGCTTGCCTTGTTGCCATGGGATCTTCAAAGTTTCCTGCTTCCCCCTAGAGAAGATCACTGTGACAGGTTGTAGCTTTGACAATGAGGGGAGAGGATTCTGATAATGCCTGTTCTGTAAGTTTCCCAGGACACTCCCTTGTGCTGTTTCTTTTATGGCAGATGTTAGAGCTCCGGGTCACGCCTGTTCACTTTATTTGCACAGTGAGGTTGGTTCTGAAGTTGGCTTTACTGCTTTACTTTTATAGTGGTAAAGCAACTGGTTTTGGCACATTGAAATGATGAGATGAAATACTCCACCACTTTCTCCTCATCAAGCACTTATTTCATGTTGGGATTATGGTAGTAGAGAGGGAGGATGGAGGGCTGCAAGAATGCTAGAAAAGAGAACATGGGCAAGCAAATGACCAAGAGATGCAGAAATTGCTTGGAGAAAATTGACAAAAGAGGAGTGAAGCTGTGGACAAGTAGACTGTTATAATGGAAAGTTGGGGAGTTTAGTGAATTCAAAATTAATTTAAGATTTGGGGATTTAATTATGCCAAACAGAAATATGGCTGCATTAGTAATTTTGGTTTTGAGGTTTGGTTGTGTGTTTGTTTTGTTTTTTTCTAAAAGCATTTTTAATTTCTTTAGGCTCAACAGTGCATATGATACATGCTGAGGGTTGTTTGTTTGTTTGTTTGTTTTTTTTAAATTTTAATATTTAAGTGTTGAGCTGAAGGATAGAATGCTAGAGCGGGCTGGTAGTAACTATGATATTCTGTATGTTGTTTCTGTAGTCTAACCTGGTTCTCATGTCACTTTTACTTGTGTTGTAAAAAAAGTCTTGTGAGTTTCAGAATATCCTGTTAGCTTTATATTTATTTGGAAATAAAACTGATGTAATATTTTATTTAGATACTGAAGTACAGTAAAAGCTCCATGAGTGGGACTGGGAGGTGCTAGTAATCTAAAAATGCTGGTTACCTGAGGCAGGGGTTTGCAGCTGGATGTGGAGTTTGGGGTGGGGGGTGGCAGCGGTCATACATGGAGTGAGAGGGGGTAGTGGTGGCCACATGCAGAGTGGCAACACAGGGTGGTGGGTGGCAGTGGCCACGTGTGAACTTCTCCCCTCCCACCCCTTCTGTGGCTGGCCGGCCAGAAATTCTGGTTTGCAGAGTGTTACTAAAATGCCAGTTAACACACCTTTCACTGTAATGTGGCTGTGAAAAAGCATGTATTGGGCATCATGGCATGCAGAGACGTTGCACCAGGTAAGGATTTGGCTCACTGTTTTTGAGGAGAATAGGTTGGATAGTTGTTTGTTATATTACTGGTAATCTTAAAGCTGCAACACCGTTCTTAACGTATCAAGCAAAACCCATTTTTATTTTTAGCAAGTGGCTGGAACTCTGGAGCACAGGGGTGGGCAATTATTTTGGCTGGAGGGCCACTTAATGAGTTCTAGTGAGCTGTCAAGGGCCAGAAGGGTAGCCCCACCCCTTGACAGGTGCCCCACCCCCTGGCCGTCATCTTGGTAGCAGAAGTCCCGCCTCCTAACCTTTGCCACTATAGGTCCCTCCCCTTGTCCCAGAAGTATTCCTTTTGGGGTGGGGTGGAGGGGAGTTCCCATTTTGAGACCAAAACATCCCAAATCATATGCTAAAAAAAAATCAAACCTCTACTATAACTTATTGTAATTATTTTGTCCTGATTTATGTGTTTGCATAGCGTATCTAGAGGCGGCTGCATAATAGCTCAAAACAGTCTTACTTTTGTATGTTGTGTGTGGGTGTGAAGGGGTGTATGGTTGGGGTGGAGTATGTGGGAGGGCGTTTGGGTGCATTTTTGGATGTGGTGGAGATGGTGAGGTGGGAGTGTGTGGGGGGGACGTGTGGGTGTGTTTGTGGGTATGGTGGGGGGGAGTGTGTGTGGGGTTACAGCGGGTGTGGGAGTATGTGTGGTGGCTGTGGGAGGGTGTGGGTGTTTCTTGGGTG
>NW_017728994.1:15802505-15803042 GCF_001723915.1 Gavialis gangeticus | reverse complement strand
AAGTGTGGGTGTGTTTGTGGGTATGGTGGGGGGGAGTGTGTGTGGGGTTACAGCGGGTGTGGGAGTATGTGTGGTGGCTGTGGGAGGGTGTGGGTGTTTCTTGGGTGTATGATGGCCAGCCCCACCACATTCCACCCCATAACATGCAGCTCCTGCCCAAGTGCCTGGTTGCACATCAGCAGTGTGTAGGGCCAGCCCTACCCAGCCCAATAGCACTCCCACCTGGGTCCCTGGCTGCACATAGTGGCAGGGTGCAGGGCCAGCCCGGTCCCACAGTGCACAGCTCTCACCCCAGTCCCCGGTCACACATGGTGGCAGTGTGCAGGGCCAGCCCCACCTGGCCCCATAGCACATGGCTCTCCACACTCCCACCCATTTCGCTAGTGACAGTTCCTGGCCCCAGTCTGGTGGAGCCCTTACCTGAACTCCCACTCTCACCAGCAGGGAGGGCTGGAAACAGCCTTGGGGTGGCAACGAAAAGCCTTTGCCAGGTAGAGGCTTCTAGTCTCTAGCATCCCTTAACTCAGGGCTGGGGCT
>NW_017728994.1:15784037-15802494 GCF_001723915.1 Gavialis gangeticus | reverse complement strand
TGGGGCTGGGGCTGGGGCTGGGGCTGGGGCTGGGGCAGGTCAGGCCAGGCTGGGGTGGTTGCTTAGCAACCAAAGCTGCACCTCCTGCATGGAGGCATGGCTTGTAGATGGGCAGCCCAGGGCCAGGGCTTATGGAGGGGTGCTGCAGGCCAGATGGAGTTGCCTGACAGGCTGCATTCAGTCCCCGGGCCGTATTTTCCCCACCCCTGCTGTAGCACTTCATAAGTACCTGTGCTATATTCTCTTGTGTGGGACCAGTGAAACAGCAGTTGCTTTAAAGAAGATTGAACACATGGCGCAAAGTAAAAACTTGCTGCATTTTGTCATGTTAATATATTTTCAAGGGCAGGACTTGCTAAGCTGTCATAACTGTGTCTCTGTTAATCAGTCTGCTTCATTTTTAAAAGCTGTGGGAAGGTGGGGGATTATAACAATAGGTGGCATCTGATCTCAGAAAGGTCAGGTGTTATTACAATGAGGAGGTTAGTATATAGCAAAATATCTGAACTGTCGACTTTTTTTCCCCCCCACTCCATTTGCCATTCTAATATAATAAAACACTTTGTCTGTCTGTGTGTGTCTGTCTGTAACGCTTTTGGTCAACTGTGTATGCACTGCCAAGAGTGAGGGCAGCTATTGCCTGTGCAGGCCTGAGTGGGGTGGAGGTGGGCAGGGGGCAGAGGTGGGCATGCATGCACACAACAGCTGGCTGGGAGGTGGTGGCAGGGGGAAGCCCTGGTGCTCAGGGGAGGAGGTGGAGGCCGGGGGAGGGAGCTCCTGCGCTGGTGGCTGGAGGAGGAGGCGGCAGCTATGTAGGGAGTATTTACGTGGCCAGCCCCAAAGGGTAAGCAGGGTGGGGAGGACATGTAAACACTCTATTATTTTAAATCAGTCATTCGTGATGGGTAGTTGGCTAGTACATTTATATAGTTTGATCCCTAATACTGCAAAAATTAGGCTAAATTGTGCTTTCAAACAAAGAGAACCACACTGGTTTTGTTAGCTGTAAATTGCAGGCAGAGGCGTCTGAAGATATTTTTCTTGTGCAGTTCAGTTTCATTAAAAGCTCCAGTAGAGGAAGTGGGCCCGTAGGTAAGGTTCATTGACCCAGTGTTCAAGAGGTGTGGCCAGCAGGTTTCTTATGCCTGCTAGCAGAGATTAAGAAGCACTTGAAAGGGCAGAGCTCTGCTGCATTTTCCAAAGCAGAAGGTACTACACAGTGAAGCTGTGCCACATGCTGCCTGTCTCCTTCTCTCCTGCAGCAGTACACAGGTTAGTAAGTGGGAAGAGAGTTCTTGGTATGTTTCCCCTGAAAAATTCTCTCCTCAGCCATGGGTACAAGTTTTGGTGACACTCTTAGGTATTCTAGGCAAAGTTGGGGCTTCAGCTTTGTCAACGGGTAGTATTTCCAAGGTCCTTTTAGGCTGGAATTGTCTCCAGTAATTAACACTTCTCTGAGATAAGAATGTCTTGAAAATGCCACTTGGATTTTAATATAATCTAGATCTGAGCCCATTTTAACGGAGCTCAGATTTCTCATGCTCTTACATTTTAGTGAATTACAGTGTCTTTACAAAGAAAACAAGTCCAGCTGAGAACGTTGTCTTTTTCTAGCCTCCAAAAAGGACAGTGAAAAAATTTGCACTATAAATGTATTATTATTTGCCTTGGCATTTCTTGTCAGCAAACATTAAAATAAATGTTTAGAGATTTATTGTACAACAGTGACAAGTTTTTACTTTTTTATATGCACTGTCAGTCTTAGCAGTGGACATGAACACATGCTTGGATCCCAAATCTGCACTCCCAGTGGGGCTAGCCTAAGTACACTTAAAAATGAAGAATCTGGTCCCTGCTGTTTGAGTGTGTGTTTTGCCCATTCACTCTGGCTTATGTTCCTAATAGATACTCTAGGCTTATATAACAAATGCATGAGTAAAAAGAAATCTGAAGAGTGGCAATTTTATAGATATTTTAATTTAAACTTTTGAAGGAACCACTATGGAACCTGTTGAAAAATTTGAGGAAGACTCCAATAGAACAAGTAGGCAAAAAAGTAATCCTGTGTGAAATGTTTTCAACGTGTTTTTTTTTCTAAAATAAGTTATCTATCTATTCTCACACATGGAGGAGAAAGCAGTGCCAAAAGGATCATTTTCTGTTTCTTTTTTTTTTTTTAATGTTCCAATTAAAAATGATAGGGATAGGTTTATTGATTAGGGAGAAGAATCCCCTGTGTCCTTTGCCATTATATTTAGACAGCTAAGGCACTTATTCCATCCTATCCCATCTCATCCCAAAGTGTTTCACAGGCTTTGGACTCAGTATAAAGGATTCAGTAGTCCTTTATACTGAAAAATTTGGAGGGAGGATAGGAAATTTAACAATTCTGACTCATGGAATTGCTCTCTCATGCAATCAGCTCTCTACTGCGGAAATCACCCTTTTGAGAGACTGGGAACATCCTGAGATAGAATGTGCAAATACAACATCTGGGTGGGAACTAGTTTCCCTGCCTCTCCACCCCTTAGTGCCTGAGAGCAGTGTGGATGTGTGTTTTTCATATGCCACTGTTGACAGAGTGAGGGTGTGGAGTATCTGGAAACCGGTAAGTTCTAGTGGAGAGGAAGAAGAATGGAACAGCAGCACCATTACGGTGCAACTGAGGGTGAAGACAGAAGTTTTGTTGTGCAGTCAGCCTCTTGAAAGCACTCTACACTCTACTTCTCAGGATGGGAGGGAGCTCCACCTGGGGTTTGCCCAGCCTGCACTGGAAGGTGGGGCAAATGAGCTGGGATGGCAAACCCCAGACAGAGCTCCCTTCCTCCCTTTCCCTTCCCCTCCTATCCTCAAGATATAACACAAGAGCTTGGAGGCAGGGGGTGGGATTAGGGGAGAAAAGCTGTAGACATACAGACTGCCTCTCCTGGACTGGCTCCAGAGTTGGGCTTGATTGTCCCCCCCCCCCCTGCAAATCAAACAGTGAATGTCTGTTGGGTCAGGGGATTTGTTGTAACTCAAGACACTTTCTGTGAAGTTCCATGAGTTACAATGGGGAGCTGCACATTTGTCAGAGCCCTGTGAGCCTACTTGAAGTCAATGATACCAGGAACAATGGTCACAAGCTGGCGGAGGGAAGGTTTAAGTTGGACATCAGGAGGCGCTACTTCACAGTCAGGGCGGCTAGAGTCTGGAACCAGCTTCCAAGTGAGGTGGTGCAGGCTCCTACCCTGGGGGTTTTTAAGAGGAGGTTGGATGACCACCTTACTGGGGTCATTTGACCCCAGTGCTCTTCCTGCCATGGTAGGGGGTCGGACTAGACGATCTGCTCAGGTCCCTTCCGACCCTAGAAACTATGAAACTATGACTCAGAAAAAGTTATTAGTCTCTTCCCAGGTGTTTGCAGTGAGGGCTTCCTGTGTGGAGGATCCCTGTGTAGGTTTCACATAAGGAATGACTCCAGTTTACCCGGCCTGCAGAGCGAATATAATAATTCAGTTACTGGTTAAATGAAGCAGAATTTCCCTCCCTGGTTCCCCAATATTTTTGATCTAGAGATCAATTAATTTTGATCTTTAATTAAAGGACTGCCTTTTGTAACTAGATACAAAGTTTGTTAAGAATCTGAAAAATATTTCTCAACCAAAATTTAAGTAATAGGAAGCCATTAAGGCCTAAAAGCATAGCATGACGGGCTCTTGGGTTTCTTAATAATTACTAAAAACTGTGGCTCTTGCTAAAGGCCACTTGTTCTCCTTCAAATTTTAGTCACTATTGAACCTGAAAACCAAACTGAAGCTAGTAATTTTGCAGTGCAAATCAAAGTTTCTCCAGCTGTAGGAGCCAGAAGGTCTTAGGGTTGTTTTTTCTTTTTTTCCATCTAAACAGTGCTCTGTGAATTAAGATGTGTCTGCATCTCAGAGTATAAATACTGTAACATAAAACACAATCCTCACTCCTCCCCTGATGGATCTTGATCCTACAAATTGTTTTGTATTCTTAGTTTTTTTTAATTTTTTGAGAAGTAGCATATGTGAAAGAAGAGGTGACTAGGCACATCTACGCAAGACTTTTAACGTGAAGAAGACTCATTCTCCTGCACACTAGTATGGCAGGCAAAACCTGTGCTAATGCATAATTGCCCAGTAGGTTTAGTCTAATGCGCATTAATGTCACTAAAAACATTCATCTGCACAAATGTGCAATAGCACCAATTTACAGTGCATTAAGTTTGCACCTGTTATTACAGGTGCAGACTTAATGCTCTGTAATTATGGTGCATTAATGAATGTGTAGATGTGCTCATTGTCTACACCTGCTGTAGTTATCCCTGAATTGGTGCTGATCTGGGGTTTGTTTTTAGCTGAATAGTTATTTTTGTACCTTGAGCATTAGGATTAATGTACTCAAACCTTTTTTGCTTTCTTGATGCAACAATCTTCTAATGTGCAAGTCCCTGAGTGGAAGAGGAGACATGGTCATGAGAGGAGGACACGATAGGACCTTGATGCCAGCCTGACTGAAAGGTGTTTAGTTTAAGAGCATTACAGTAGAATTCACTTGTTGCTTCTTTTGATAACATTTCTGATGAAAACAAATCTATTTGAAGTAAGAAAAGGTCTTGGCCACAGAATTTGTATCTTGGCCCAGTCCTTCTGCAGTGTTTTGATATGCTTGGCTCTGGGTTTTTAGCATGGAACATAAAGATCAAGGTGACCAGCTGTTTTGAGTTCAGATCTGAAACATGCCTCCAAAATTTGAGGAAGAACAGATTATTGTATTTGTCAACTTTAATATGACAGAGGTCTGAGTAGCTAAGCTGAAGTATCTGTGGCTATGCTACCTGGTTGGAGCTCAGAGGTAGCTAGAGCGTGAATGACTGGGCTCATAGTGTGAAGAGGAAATCAGAACTTAAGCCTTTTTTCAGGCTCAATTTTAGAGTGCAGGAAAAGCCTTATGTTAGAAGATTGATAGGTGAAGAAGGATTGTTGATAGACGGTAACTGAGACAGTAGTTTGCCTTTCTCATGCTGAGTACCAAACTGAGAATGCACATTCCCATGTTTCTAGTTTGTTAAATACATTTCCTTGTGTAGAGACAGCAAGGGGGTTATCCGTGTTGTGTGTGTTTCCCCTGCTAATTATAATCAGAGAATTTCCTTACTTTTTGCTTCAAGTTAAATGAGCATCAGCTATTCAAAATCTAGTCAGGCCTTTGAAATGAGGTTGAAATATCCGGTTCTGACATTGTCACTTTTTACGATTTTCTAAACCTGAGGATTTCTTCCACATCCCTGTTGCTGTGTGAAAGTTCCACACAAACCAGAGAAGAAAATGTGTGACTATGCAGAAGGAATAGTGGAACTGAAGCTGCAGACAAATGTCACATTTAAAGGGCTTCAAAGTGCAGCTGCACAAAAAAATTGAGTACGCCAGATGTGGAAAGACGTACATCCTCCATGTCACGCCACCCTTGCTGGAATGCTTCAGAATTGTTGGGGGTCCAGGCTGGGGGTTCATCCATGGGGTAGGAGCAGAACTGATGTTGGCAAACTCTGCTGTCTGCTCTGCCTTCATTGTCTTGCAACACCTCCGTGGTAGAATCAGGAAACCAGCTGCAAAGTGCAATGTGGGGATGGGGCTGGGGAGCAGGAAGCCCCGCTCTGACAGGGGGTGCAGAGGCCTAACAGAATGGCAGGGCACTCAGGGCAGTGGTGACTTCTGGCAGTTGGTGCTGCTGGTGTAGATGTATGGCTACAATGACCGCTGTTATTTTTTTCTGCCCCAGCCACCCCACCTTCATTCTTCTGCTGGAGGTATTGTGAAGCATGTGGTCTCCTGGCTCCACAGGGACCACTCCGGGAGAGTGGAGGCAGAGTGCGCAGAAGAGTGATCACTAACAGTCTACTCCTGCTTTCTCCATCCTCTGTCATGAGTGGTGTGGGTGGAGCAGAGCACTGTGGGATGCTGGTGGACCTAGGGTTCTCCTGTTGCATTCCATAGAGCAGGGGTAGCGAACCAACCTGCGGCACATGTCACAACTGGCACTTGCAGTCTCTGTGTGTTGCATGTGTCAGATTGGAGAGGGAGTTGGGAACACTGTGTCAACCAGGGAGCACAAGGCACAGAGCAGACAGCATAACAGCAGATTGGATTGAGGGAAGCAGATCAGTGGTACTCAGAGTGCTGGTCTTACTCTGTGGCACCTGCCAAAAAAGATTGGACCCCACTTCCATAGCGTGTCCATGTATAACAAGAAGCACTTTGTTTTGAAGTGCTTCTAAATTGTACCTAATCCCAGTGGGGTCACTTATGGAGTGCCTCAGTTGTTTATGGAGCATTTCAAATATCATGTGCATCTGTCTGGCTCACTGTTTGAAGCACTTCAGAGGCATTTGAAATGTTTCAAATATGGCTTCTGTCTACACCCTGAATAGATACAAAATGCTGTCCAATCTTCAGTGTGAACAGACTTATCTCTCCTATTTTTTCTTTTTATCCATTGAAGAAATACTTGCAGTTAAAGAAGGTAAGCTACAGGTCTTTTCTTCTTTTTAATCAATATTGGCCTTTCCTTTTATTCTTCTGCTGAGAATGCAAGTTAGGGGGAGTGTAACAGCAGGAATGGTTAAATTGACCACGTGTTTAGTTTTGAATTTCTTTGAGGACCTGGTAAATTTAAACCCCAAATAATTTTATGTTAATAGAGTTTGCATGAGGAGCAGCAAGTTATTTTAGAAGCAAAACAATGACATGAGAATTATTGAGCATTTTGGGTTTTGATGAGAGCATATGGTTCTGGTAAGCTGAGATGGGGCATGGTGTGCTGTATTTGAGTTGGTGCCCTATGTATCCAAATTTATTCTAAGCTTTGTGGGAGAGGAGGGGAAGAGATGCTCTTTGCAGTGGCTTTACAAATGGACTGGCTTATTTTCACTGGGTTGTTTCTTTTCCCCTACAGAAGTGACTTTTTTTTCAGTCCTACTGGAACATTCTCAGCACTTTCAATATATTTCTTGACGATAACTGGGGACGCTGCTCCTGCAGCCAGGAAGGATAAAGAACAAACCAAGTGTGGTTAAAAACTGATACAGTTGATTTTAAATATTTTATGAAATACAGAGAAAGATAAATGTACAAGAAAAAGCCATGTGTATCAATGTGCTTCTGTTAGTCTAAGCTTTTCCAAAGATTTCTTTATCACCAGTTATGATGCCTAGTTGCCATAGAAATGTTTCAGCAAGACTATTAACAAATGGGTAATTTACTGTCACAACAGGAGTCTCTTGGCTTATTGACACCTCATGATACACTAGAAATTTAAAATCAGTCTGTAAATATGGCATAAAAATAAGTCTACAAGATTCTGTGTGTCCAGAAACCATGACTGAGGAATATGTACGCAAAATATGGGACTGAATCCTTACCTGTCATTTAAGAATGTTGTCTTGCAATTTCAGGGTCAGTGATTTTTTTTTTTTTTTCCCCCTCCTTCCCTCCTCCCCACACTTGTGCTTTATTCAATTTGTGTTGTGTGTGTGTGTGTGTGTGTGTGTGTGTGTGTGTGTGTGTGATACTAACTAGACCATTTTGAAAATGTATCCTGTTAAATGTATTTGAGAAATATAAGGTAGTAAAGTATAAAAAATGTGTAGATAGCATCACACTCTTTCTTTCTTTTTTTCAGGTTTAACCATGAGTTACCCAGGCTACCCTCCTCCACCAGGTGGATATCCACCAACAGCTCCAGGTAAATGGTCATTAGCGTGGATTGTTTAGATGAAGTAGAAAAAAGAAGGGATTTGAACGACTCCTCAAACTGGGATATAGGACGGAAGAGATTACTTGCATTGTTGAGTTTGTGTTTTCTGCTGTCACAGGCTATCCTGTCATAAAATGATCGGTCTTCACATGTCAAATCTTGTGTATATGTGTGTTAAAGATCTATGTAGCTTATGTAAGTTTTTCTAAATCAGTACCTGTTAAAGCTGGAGTGGTAAATTGGGGTATAAGAAATCAAACCTCCCTCATATTTTAAGTCTCTTCTGGTTTGGCCAAAATGTCCGTGAAAGGAGAAAGGAAAGAGGAGACGCATTCTCGCCAGAGAGCCTAAAGTCCTGACAGCTGCTTCCCGTGCCTTCCTGGGTACCAGGCATCCCTATTCAGCTGGCTGCCAGCTTCCAGCTTCCCCCAGGAACCCATTACAGGAGTTAGGCATACTCGGTATGAAAATATGCATCACATCAAAAACTGAAAATGTTAGTGTCAACATTTTTAAAAGGCCTGGATTTCCTATTGAGAGCTGAGAAAATTAGATGGGGAAGAGTAATCTGGGTGCCCAGTTTTGTTGTTATGAAGGAACCTCTTTTACAGAGGATGGGCACTTCGTATGTTTTGCAAACCCAGACCATTTTAAGGCATTTCACACTGAGGACTCCAAGGCCAGGGTGCCCAGCATCACATAGAATTTGTGAAAAATCTTGATCAGAATCAACAGCTAGCAGGAATAACGTCCCTTTCTCAATCCAGCACCATCAGTACAGGAAGTATAAAATGGGTAAGAGGGTCTGGTTGAATGTTTTGGGGGTACTACATTATTTGAGGCCAGTAGATTGCATAGAATACAGAGCTTTGATTAGAAAAAGTAGTCAATACTTACCATGAAATGTGGCAAAGCAGTGGACACAGCTTATCAAAGGGAGACAGCTTCCAACAGTGTTGCTGCAATGGTAGTAAAGGGTGTTGAAGTATCTTTGCAACAGGGGATGAACTTGTATATTATTTGATAATGAAGGGATGAAAACAGATCATTAAATTGCCAGAATTTCAAAGTGTATCAGAGTGTCCTTCTAATAAAACAACCAATTAAGTGAATATAGAACATTAAGCTTTTTCTGGTAAATCTATGTTGTTGAATTTTATTATTCTCAGATTTGAAGCTTCTTGAACTATACTTAAGTTTGTTTTTAATCATGGTCTTAGTGATCTAAGGATCTTTAACCCATTACCATATTACACACATCTGGTGAAGCACATTGGTGATATGAAAAGTAGCTACTATCTTGCAAGTTCTCTTGTTAATTTATTTTTCCTCTTGTTTGGACTACCATTGTTATCAGAGGTTATCGGTAGAAATGTAAGTATCAATTAACAGACTAAAATGTTTATATTTTTGGTATGTGAACTCTGTGTGATGATTTCAGGTAGTAATCCCTGGGGTGGCTCTGCCTATCCTCCTTCAAATCCACCGCCAATCGGACTGGAAAATGTTGCCAGTTATTCCAGCCAGTTTAATCCAGACTACATTGCAGGGATGGTGAGTACAATGCTACTTGTTATACTTCAGATATGATCTACTTAAGTGTGAACCTGTGTTTCCAACATAGGAGCAAGAACAGTTGGGTGAATTTTCAGTATTTGTGTTTAATACAGGAAATACAAGAGTAGACCATTGGCTGAAAAGTTACAGGTTGCAATGTTGCAAACTAAACTATGTTGGGATGTAGTTTAGTTTGCAACAGTGCAAACTCATTTAACTCCCCCCAACAAAAAAATAAACCAACCCATATATATGTCATGTGTTATGCTATTAAGCCACAAAAAAGGGAAATTTTTGTCGTGTGTTCTTGTTCTTGGACTGCAAGAACAGGAAGGAGAAGTCTGAATAGTGCATGTGTAGGTGGTTAACTTGTTTGCATTGGCAAACTCTATTCCAGTTTTGTTTTTACCCAACTCTTTAACCAGTCTGAATGAGGAAGGCAGTAAATCAGTGACTTAGCTGAGGTTATAACACGAGAGAGTGGCTCATTCCCTGATGAGAATCAAGGGTCATCCTCTAGCACACCCATTCTTGCAACCAATGAAGTCTCTCCACTTACGTAGTGTACGTGAAGAATACTTCCTGGAGGTTTAAAGTAGAGAAACCTAGAATGTGATTTTTTTCCTCCTGAGTTTGCTCAGAATAGGAACTGCTGAAGAGTTTAATTTTTTTATAACAGTCTTGTTACACTGTGTGTACAATGCAGCAGTTTTTTCCCCCCAGGCATTTGTATGACAAATGCATTTATTATGTGTGGACACTTGATAGCTAGCAGTTTAAAATAAGTATGCAGTAGTATTAGCAGCATGAAAATGACTTGGGGGGGGTGGGGGGAAGCAATTCTAGCTTTGGTTATGCTAGTGGAAAAAAAACAACTTCATGTAAGCATTGTACAATCACTGCAAAGTCCTTCATCACAGAGGACAGCTAAAGTTCACTAATTCTGGAAATATGAGATTGCATACTGAAAGTAAGCACCTTTCCTGTAATTTCTGCAGACTTCTATCCATGTGACCAAGTGTGCCAGAGACTGAACTGTAGGAAGATTCTACCACTTAATACCAAAGGCAAAAGCACATTACTTCTTCTATCTTATAGTTAATCTGCATTAAACTTAATGATTATGCAGTAGACACCCATGATCTGAGAGGGAATTGTCCTGTAGTTTTACTTTAGGAACTTTTATTTTTAATTGGCTAACACTTGAATAGTAAGGACTGCAGGGCTACTGGTGCTGGCTGTTCTAGACACTGGAATATAATGCTGGAGACACTAGCTTTAATGCTGGAGACCTGACTATGGTGCTGCAAGGTAAAAACATGCAGATAGGCAGTGAGTGAAGAATAGCTGACATACTGTAAGTTCATACCTTCACTAATTTTGTGTTTGTCTGTCCATAAGTTCTGCTTCCTGCAGTAGAGGAGCTTGCAATAAGAGTGCATTACGAGTATGTGCAATAGTTCTTTCTTTCTTTTTTTTTTTTTGTTTTTTTTTTTACATGGTTACTGGTCAGTGTTTCTTTTGAGAGAACAATTCAAGAAAAGCTTGGGTCTGTCCTGGCTCTGACTTAGGGGCTTGTAGGTAGAAGCTTAGATCAAAAGGTTGTGAGTTCAAAGCTGGGGGTGCCTTCCTATTACCCCAAGGCTATATGAAGGAGCAGGGGTGTAGTACTCTATGTCAAGGAGCAATACACCTTGTGAATGAGCGAGGTGGGGTCGGAAGAGGGGCTGACTGAAGTGCTCTGGGTAAGAATACAAGGGGGTTGTGGGAAAAGGGTCTTAATGGTGGGTGTCTATTACAGAGCGCCAAACCAGGGGAAAGAGCTGGACTGGGATTTTTTAAGACAGCTTGTGAAGGCTGTCAAGTCAAGAGAAGTGGTGTAGTTATGGGTGACCTGAACTACCCAGACATCTGCTGGGAAGAGCAGTTAGCTAGGTCTGACCACTCACGTAGATTGCTAGCTGAGATACAGGACCTCCACCTAACTCAGGAGGTGCACAGTCCCACCAGGAGAAATGCCCTGCTGGACCTGGTCTTTGCCACAGGCGATGACCTGGTGAGGGAATTGCAGGTTCTCGGCCACCTGGGTGATAGCGATCATTGCCTGCTGGAATTCACTGTCCAGCACAGGTTGTCAACGGCTAGCAGTTAAGTGGAAGTCCTTGACTTCAGGAGGCCTGACTTCAGTGAGTTAAGAAGACTAGTACAAGAGGCATTAGGATCCCGAAGCTTTGGGGAGATGGGAGTCCAAGACGGGTGGTCGTTCCTCAAGGAGACAATCCTCCGAGCCCAAAGGGAGTCAGTCCCAATGCTTGCCAACCGGGGTAAGAGTTCTAAAAAGTCCCTGTGGCTCAGCAAGGGCATTCAGGAATGCCTGAGGGCTAAAAAGGGGGCATACATCCAATGGAAGCAAGGGGCTGTTATCAAAGAGGATCACACCTCTGTCGCTTGAGGCTGTAAGGCAGCTGTTAGGAAGGCCAAGGCTGAGATGGAACTGGGGCTGGCAACCAGGATTAAGGATAACAAAAGGTCCTTTTTCAAATACATAGGGAGCAAGAAGGCGGCACTGGGTAATGTAGGGCCCCTGCAGGATGCGCTTGGCAATCTAGTGATTGCTGCAAACGAAAAAGCAGACCTCTTTAACAAATTCTTTGTCTCCTTTTTCTGATCGGGGACTAGGACATCTCCCCCACTGGGAGTACAGAAGGACTCGGGGGAGGCACTGCCAGGCCCAAGGTTAGGGATGACGTAGTTAGGGAATTCCTGGAGGGGCTGGTTGTGTTCAAATCAGCAGTCCTGGATGCCCTTCATCCAAGGGTGCTGAGGGAATTGGTGGTGGTCATTGCAGGGCACCTGGCATGGCTATACAAGCACTCATGGAGCTCTGGTAAGGTGCCAGGTAACTGGAAAAAGGCCAATGTGGTCCACATTTACAAGAAAGGAGGACCAGGGTAACTATAGGCCTGTCAGTCTTACCTCGGTTCTGGGGAAGATCTTTGAGAAAATTATCAAGGAGCACATCTGCAAGAGACCAGCAGGCAAGATCATGCTCAGGGGGAACCACCATAGGTTTATTAAGGGAAGATCCTCTCAGACTAACCTTATTTCCTTTTATGATCAGGTCACAAAGGTCTTGGACAAAGGCATGGGGGTGGATGTCATCTTCCTGGATGCTAAGAAGGCGTTTGACCCTGTCTCTCACCCCATTCTCATAAAAAAAACTAGGTGACTGCGGCTTTGATGCCTACACAGTCAGATGGGTGGCTAAGTGGCTGGACGGTCACACACACAGAGTGGTGGTAGACGGGTCATTTTTGACCTGGAGGAATGTGGGCAGTGGGGTTCCCCAGGGCTCAGTCCTCGGCCCCGTACTGTTCAACATCTTTATCAATGACTTGGACAACATGCTTTCCACCCCTTCATCCAAGTTCACTGATGACACCAAGATGTGGGGTGAGATGGGCACACCAGAAGGGAGGGACAGAATCCATCTAGACCTAGACAGGTTACAGGGGTGGGCAGATGAGAATAGGATGGAATTTGACATGAACAAGTGCAGGGTAGTGCATCTAGGCAGAAGGAACCAGCAGCCTATAGGCTGGGGAACACTCTTCTCATCAGCACACAGGTGGAAAGGGATCTTGGAGTCATTGTCAACTCCAGGTTGAACATGAGCTGCCAATGCGAGGAAACTGTCAGTAAGGCTAACCGCACCTTGTCATGCATCCACAGATGCATCACAAGCAGGTCCAGGGAGGTGATCCTCCGCCTTTATGCAGCATTGGTCAGGCCGCAGTTGGAGTACTGCGTCCAGTTTTGGGCGCTGCACTTCAAGAGAGATGCGGCTAGCACTGAGTGGGTCCAGAGGAGGGCCACTCGCATGACTGGGGGCAGCAGGGCAGGCCATACGGGGAGAGACTAGAGGGCCTGAACCTATTTTGTCTCCACAAGAGAAGGCTGAGGGGGGATCTGGTGGCCATCTACAAATTCACCTGGGGGGGGATCAGCAGGGAATAGGAGATGCCCTGTTCCCCCAGGCACCACACAGAGTAACTAGAAATAATGGCCACAAATTGATAGAGAGCAGGTTCAAGCTTGACATCAAGAGGCATTACTTTACGGTTAGGGAGGCTAGGACCTGGAACCAACTTCCAAGGGAAGTGGGGCTCGCTCCTACCTTGGGGGTCTTTAAGAGGAGGCTGGATGGACACCTGATTGGGATCATGTGACCCCAGCGTCCGTTCCTCCCCAAGGCAGGGGGTCGGACTTGCTGATATGCTTAGGTCCCTTCCAACCCTACTTACTATGATACTTTCACAGACACAAAACATGCTTTTCTTTGTGCTGCATTAGTCCCTATAAATGATCTGAAACATACTAGTGAAAATCAACATCTAATGCATCTTAATCTGCTTTAACATTGCAGGCATCCAATATGTCAGGAATCTTTGGAGGTGCTAATGTTCCACCCAGCGTATATCCTCCTGCAGCAGGTGGCTATCCTCCTGTTCCCCAGGGGGGCTTTGGACAGCCTCCACCAGGACAGCAAGCTTCTTATGGAATGTACCCACCACCAGGAGGAAACCCACCATCAGCAATGCCAGCTTATCCGGGATACCCTGGCCAGCCTTTGCCAGCTCCAGGGCAGCCACCAGTGACCTATCCAGGGCAGCCACCAGTGACCTATCCAGGGCAGCCACCAGTGACCTATCCAGGGCAGCAGCCAATGCCAAGTTACCCATCGGGCCCACCTGTGAATCCCTCTGTGCCTTCTTATTCAGGATCTGCCATGCCTACAGTCATGCCTGGAACAGTAAGGACTTCAGTGTTTTACTCTCACTCCATTGCATGTTTTCTCTGCATAAACCAGAAGCTATCAAGACTAGAACTGGATATATGAGCCAAGGAAAATGATAGGCTCATTTCAGGTGGAAACACTACAAGTATAGACTGACTGAAAATAAACCTCATTTCACCCAACTATCCAAAATAAAATTCCAGGGCCAAGTTTTAAATCTTGATTACATCGACCTTTTTCTAGCATCGAGGCAGATGCAGTGTCTTGTCCCCCCCTGAATTTTCTTATTGTTGGGATAAGAGTGAATCAGCTAGCAGTGGCGTACTGACAGGGGAGTGGGAGGGTGCCATGGCACCTGCCGGGGTGGGGGTGTGCCAGCCGGGCCGAGAGGCTGCGGTGCCTCCTGCATTTGGTGTATACACTTGGTGGGTTGTACGCTTCTTTACCTGTTATGGACGGAAATTCCTGCCACTGCCCCTCCCCCAGTGTCTGGTGTGCCATGATGTTAATTTCCCCTCAAAAGTGCCGTGGGGCAAGAGAGGGGGCTCTGCACCCTGCTTGAATTGTCCCCAGGGGGTGGGGGGTGGGGCAAATGCAGGCATTGGTCCCTGGGAGCCAGAGACCCATGGTACACCACTGTCAGCTAGTTAAGTTTAATTCCAATTTTATATGGTCATTTCCAGACAAGGGAAATAGCAAGAGACAGGCTAGTAATGATAGTTACTTTTCCTGAGTTGTAAAATACAGTTTTCTAGTTAGTCAGTGTCTAACATGCTGATATACTTATTTAGCATAGACCGCGAGGCACAATCACTGATGCACCAGGATTTGACCCCCTGAGGGATGCAGAAGTCTTGAGGAAAGCAATGAAAGGATTTGGTGAGTTGTCTGTGGGTTTATAGTTTATGGTGAAGGTAGAATAGCAGTATTGTTTGCCATTTCTCATTGTTATATGTGCAAAGAATGGAACTCCAAGACAATCCTCCGTTCTTGAAACAGAACTTTTATCTGTGTTAGTCAATTAGGATAAAACATAGGTGTAACCAACATTATGAGTCTGTTTATATTTCTTTCCATGGTACTGGCAGTTGAGATTGGGATTAGCTCACTTCAATTATCATAGGTTGATTTAGTAGCGTATATCCCTACATGATATATCCAAGGGTACAATTCAGCTCCATTTGAAGTCAAAGGGAATTTATCGTTTGACACTGGTAGGAACAAAATCATAACCTAGTAGAATGTGATGGTTCTAAAAATGTCATATACTGTTCACTGCATGTCGTATATGTGTGCTTACAGGAACTGATGAGCAGGCAATAATAGATTGTCTTGGAAGCCGTTCAAGCAAGCAAAGGCAGCAGATCATCCTGTCCTTCAAAACGGCTTATGGAAAGGCAAGTATTTCACCATAGCAGGGTGCAGATTAAAAAGAGGCTTGCTTCCATCTACTTCATTTTCTTTATCAGTGAGACAAATGGTGCCAGTGCCTGAAAAAAAGCAGTGAGAATTAAACAGTGGTGACATAGTTCACATGGGAAGACTGCCATTGACTGGTTGCCCCCATTCAGTATTCTGGCTGTCCACTTTTCTTCCACCTTGTAATCCAGTTACGTGGTGTAGTTTTCTATGTTGTTTTTATTGTTTGATTATTACAGTCTATTACATTTGAAGGTCTTTATTTTTAAAAGCGTTCCCTGGAATTAGTACAGAAAAACCTGGATCGTTTATATGCAGGAAGTTCACAGCACATTTAATTCACATCAGGGTCCTGAATTAGGGGCAAGTTGCTTAGCTGTTTTCTGCAGTTTTTACTTCAAGTTTACACTTCTTTGATTAGCTGGAGCTCATTAGTGGTCATTCCATGCAGCTGATCAGAGAAACAATATCCTTTGAAATGAAATCTGCAGCAAAGAGTGAAAACACCTCAGCAGTCCTGCACATATGTTTGTTGCAGCTGCATATATCTCTAGATAGTTGGCAAAGTCATTTTTGCAAGGGATTAAGGTACTTACCTCAGTGAAGTATCCTTATCTTGTTATATGGTATCCTTAAATCACAAGAATTTCACATAACTGATCCTTGAACATGAAAAATGTTCTCAAGCCTGTGAGAATTGACTTGGGTCAAGGAAGCCTTTTGATTGAAGTTAAATATCTGTCTCTGTATAGTTAATGTTAAATTAGTTATTTGATTACTTGACTTTGTTAGTGAATAAGGCCCCCTCTAAATGTTATAGGTATTGCACAGTTAACTGGCTCCTGGAGATCAGCGATGTGCACAAAGTAGCTACACTCCATAAAAAGCTCCAACCAACTATAAAGTTAGACCTCAAAAATGCATGCTAATTTTACAGGTGGTGTTTACACATGAAGCAGGGTCTCCCCTGAGGCTGGGAGCCCTGCCAGCTGACAGGGATGCACCATGCTTGGTGTAAGACCCCTGAGCACTAGAGATTGCAGTAGCTGTGATCCCCAGAGTCCAGGGGTTTCCCACACCCCAGAGCCCTGTGGATTGTAGCAACTGTAGTCCACTGGGCTCTGGGGTGTGGGAAACCCCAGGACCCTGGGAATCACAGCTGCCTTGATTGATAAGGCTTGGGGGTGCAGGGAACTGCCAGAACTGGAGGATCACAACTTGCAGTGATCTCCTCACCCTGAAGGTATGTGAACCCCTGGGGTCAGAAGAATTGCTGCAGGGGCTTGGAGGGTCTGGGGAGCAGATTGCCTCAACTGGGGTATTTTGGGCTCCTAGCCAAGGAAGCTTGCTTCTTTCCCATGCAGGGGGAGCCTGGGATCAGGCTTCCCCTACACCAGCAATAAGGCACAATGAGATCTAATACACGATCCCACAAACATGCACTGGATCCCCTGCATGTGTAGTGGGGCTTAAAGTTAAGAAAAATGTCATTTAGAGTGTGGTCTGACAATCAGTAAAAATGTGGTAGAATTGGGGTGATTTACAGCTGATTCACTCTAACTGTTGTCTCTCTACTCCACTGCAAGTGGAAGCTAAACTCTTTTAATTTAAAACCTTTTTGAGTCAAGTTTTATAGTTACATTAGGTTGGTTTCCACTATATTGGTAAAAAAGCAGACAGATGAAATGCTTGCATCTGTAAAGCCAGCACATTCTCCCAAATAATGAGTCTCTTCTCTGTTAGAGTAGTTTAGTGTTAGCATTGGTTCATAGATGACCAATGTTGCCAATGGGAGGGCAGAACTCCATGCTGCCACTGCCCCTGCTGTTGCTGGGCACTGCTCTGGCCAGGTTACAGCCCTGCACCCCGCCATCAGCACAGAAATCTGGGGGCACATGTGCCCCATCCTCTCCATGCCTCTCCTACGCATTGCCTATCAATCTGTCCACAGTGCTAAACTACAACAATTTGGTGTTAGTATTTGTTAAGCCACGCAGTCACTTTTTGTTTTGCTTCCAATCAGGATTTGATCAAAGATCTTAAATCTGAACTCTCAGGCAACTTTGAGAAGACAATCTTGGCCATGATGAAGAGTCCTGTAATGTTTGATGCTTATGAAATAAAGGAAGCTATAAAGGTTTGTTTGGGAAATTTAACTTTTAATATGACAGGAGTTGTTTGAGCTGATGTCATTTCAGTTAATAAAAATGAGTCCTGCATGCTTAAATCCACTCCATAAATTTGTCTCTGGATTGTCTCATTGTGGTTTATATCTCATCTCTTAAGTTGAGAGGCACTGAACACTATTTTGCACATCCAGTTTCCTTTGAAAATTAGGTCCCTAGATATGTTCATTCCAAAAAATTACCTATTGCTTTCAAAACTTTTGGCTAACCTTTAACCACAGTTTCCTCCTTCAGCAAAATTGGAACATGTTTTCCCATCTCATTATATATTTCCCATTGGAATCATTAAACTATGCAAAACATTGTAATAGTAGCAGGTATTTTTATCTCAAATAAATCCAATGTTTTAGAAACATATTTTTCATCTCAAAACAATATTTTAAAAGTTAAAACTTCACATATATGAAATATTTCTGTTTCAGATTGGAAACTGAAATAATAAACACTTAAATTTCTATGTTTATTAGTACCTTTTATATAAAAATTTCTCAGTTGCAGAGGAAAAGCAGGTTGTTCAAGGAGATGAAACAATTGTTAATAAAATTAACAGCACTCAGAAATCTATAGTCCTTTAGAACTATATAATTTTTCTGAAATATTTTTAAAACTGTGCATTTCTAAAAATATTTTGCTATAAATCAAATATATAAACATCTTTAATAAAATGTGACATTTGGAATCACTTTTATGCACTTACCTGTTTTTGATTTTTGTTCACTTGTTTTTTTTGTTTTGG
>NW_017728994.1:15758875-15779037 GCF_001723915.1 Gavialis gangeticus | reverse complement strand
AATTAACAGCACTCAGAAATCTATAGTCCTTTAGAACTATATAATTTTTCTGAAATATTTTTAAAACTGTGCATTTCTAAAAATATTTTGCTATAAATCAAATATATAAACATCTTTAATAAAATGTGACATTTGGAATCACTTTTATGCACTTACCTGTTTTTGATTTTTGTTCACTTGTTTTTTTTGTTTTGGGGAGGGGGGTGTTTAATTTTCTCAGGGAAAATCATCCTTTTGATTTCTGTATTCTGAAGGTATGTATTACAAGTGATGTGAAGTGTTCAGGTTAGCTATTTCTTACAGTATTTCTTTATGGTTTATATCATCCTTAGTTTGATAATATCTCATCAGTGAGATGACGACTTCACGTGCTTGTGTGTGTGTTTATTTTTCTCCTTTTCCCCTACTCTTTCTATAGGGTGCTGGCACAGATGAAGATTGTCTAATTGAAATCCTAGTTTCTCGCAGTAATGAGCACATTCAAGAACTCAGCAGGGCATACAAAACAGGTTGGACTTTCTACTGTCTTAGATTTTTTTCTGATCTGTTGCCAGAACACATTTTCATAGTAGAAATATAAAATCAATTTGAGGTGTACACTAGGTATTTCAGGCTTTAATTACCATCTACTTAAGAAATGAGCAGCTGTATATAATAACTGTATATCTGTATTTCAGAATTCAAGAAAACTCTGGAGGAAGCCATAAGAAGTGACACATCTGGACACTTTCAGCGGCTTTTAATTTCACTTGCTCAGGTACTTGCATGTGTGCTTTGAGGTAACACTCATAACAGCCTTTGGTTAATGACAAAGCAGATGTATTAATCTTGGTATATTTTATTTCTCACAGGGAAATAGGGATGAGAGTACAAATGTTGACATGTCACTTGTCCAAAGAGATGCTCAGGTTAGTAAGAAGTCTATCTCATCTTTGTATCTGAAGTTTTAGTTGCACAGTTCCTGATGCATCTAATATGATATGTGCCACTAAAGCTGGGTACACTGAGTTTTGACTAATTTTATTTTTAGCCATTCTGTTATTACTACAAAATGTCATTGCTACTGTTGTTCAGTTGGATTCTGTAATAAATATTTTCTTTTGAGCCTTTTTAAATATTACTTCTAAAAAAAAGGAACTCCTTTTCAAGATGGTAGATAATTGATTTTAGGCTAGTAATTTCCTTTCTGCAACATATAATCAAGTGACATTTATGCCTAAAGAAAAAAACTGGACTGAATATCTTCCACCAGAAAATGTGTGGTCTGCTGGAGAAAGTCCTTTCTGTTGGGGTGGGTTCTACAGGCCTAAGTTTTTTAAATGCTTTTTCAGAGCAGAAGCAAATTGTTCTTCCCAACTACTGCAGTATCTCTAGCTCAAAGCTTGTTAATTAGGGGGTTGTGCAGCCAGGAGATGCTTTGATCTAATAATACATTACCGTTTCATAATGTTTATTAACTGATTATCTAGGTGAAGTAAGCTCTTTATACCAAGGGAACCCTGGTGTATTATAAATAGCAATATCACTTCTTTTCTGCAGGGGTGTATTTTGTCCTGAAGGTAAGAGAAGAAACACAAGCCTTTCAGGAAGTGTTGAAAAGCATCTTAGGATGAAACCTGGAACAAAACCATGTCACTGGCAAAATTTACTTGCACTCACTTGAACAAATGAATGTTCTTTCCTTGGTGTAGGGTTCAGTCTGGAGCTGTTGTGATGAAGTGTTCAATGGAATGTATAGATACAAATAATTGTCATATTAATCCACCTAAAGACTGGAGCTAGTCCTACTCTAGCTAGTCCTACACTTCTATTTAGTAGTAGTATTCAGAGCAAGGGATGAGTGTGAAAGAGGGGAAAATATTGAAGTGCATAGATAGATAACAGGTTTGTAACAGGAAAAGCCAGCTAGCCTGGAAAACCAACTAATGAAGTGTGATTGTCTTTTGTGTTTAGGAGCTATATGCTGCTGGAGAGAACCGCCTAGGCACTGATGAGTCCAAATTCAATGCCATTCTTTGTGCCAGGAGCAGAGCTCACCTAAGGGCAGGTAATGGTGTCTAGACTTCCTAAATGTGTGCTTATGAACTTATGGTAAATAGATTTTGTTTTACTTTATGCCTCTCCTTGCATAAAGATAAAAATAGAGTGAATGTAGTCCTGAGTGTCATAGGAGGGTAATGATATCGCTTCTAAAAATGGTCTTCATTGTATTGGTGACATTCCCTGAATAAGAGCAGGGGAGTCTCTCTGTCTGTCCTTCTCTCATTAAAAAAACAAACCAAAACCTAGTATAGAGGTTCATTTGTAAATAGTTCTTTTGTGAAACAGTTGCAAAGTTCTTGCTTTAATTATGGGTGTTTACATGTACGCATGCATGCACGCACTCCTTTGTGACAGTCGTATCAGTAATGTACAATTTTTCTTTACAAAGTTTGTAATTGTCATACACACTTCATGCTTCTTTTGAACTGGAAATACTGGGTGATCTTGGATAGGGTTGGAGTAGGTGAATTGTCTTTTAGATGCCACTATCAACTAGATTTCCTTCAGTTACCAAATTAATAGTGCCTCTGGTCCTGCACCTCAGCACAAGTTTTCTGCGTTCTCTCTTACCCAGAAATATTCCCACCCTTGCTACCTGCGATACAGCTGCAGTGGTGTCAGGAGTGGGGAAGAGCTCTAGAGTACACAAATTGACACTAGTATCTAGCTTTTAATTACCACCCTGTCTGAGCAGGAGTGCCCTAATAATACCAACTATTGCTGCCACCTATTGATCAGAATGTAGCAGAATTTAATTTTAACATAAAGGCACAGGTACAGTGTTTCAGAACATCATTCTGATTTCAGATGAATTTTAGTATCTTTCGTTCCCTCGTCCTCAGAATTAAAATTTCATCCTGATCCCTGACAGCAGTCTTCTGCCATAAACAAGTCTCCCTTGTTCATGGTATAGAAAAGAAGTCTGTGTAGACACTTTAGACTTCATTTCTCATATGGGTTTCTATAACAATGTGCCCAGGATAGATAAGAGATGCAGAGAAGAGGATCATTTTTTCATTCCTGATCATCCTAGGGAACATATCGCTCACAAGCAAAAAAGCAGCAAGCAAGCAAGCATTATCCGGTCTGTGTTGTCACACTTTTATAAAATGAATGGATAAGGGATTTGTGAGTAGGATATAAATCTTTTTGTACTGGGATTTTCAAAGGAGTCTTGCAGCGTTAGCTGTTAAGTTGCCAGTTCAAAGCCAGTCCTAACTGGCAAAGACTAAAAACTTGTTTCCACGTGACTAATAATTTCAAAGAGGTCAAAATGGGGAGTGAAGAATAAACAATCTTCCTACAGCTGTGCATCTCAGTCTAGGAACAGACATGGCATTTGTCCTTGAACACATTGTGCTTGTGTTTTGTCTTGGAACAGAACTATCCCAGGATTGGCATGTACACGTATCACACTTTTTAAAATGGGGGTTAGTGAGCAGTTAAATGCACTGCTGTTTTTTCAGCCATTGATTCAATGTTGCAATCCTGGGATAACTGTTCAGATGTACTTTGCCATGTTTTGGGATAAATTGTTACTACTTATCCCATAAACTTTTTTAGGATTTATCCCAGAACAATGGACTTGGATACCTCTGATTGTGCTTTATCCTGGAATAAAATGACTTATCCCAGGACAAATGTGGCATCTGTTTCTCATCTCTAGGACAGAGTACAGATACACTGGCAAGACAACACAAATATGACTCTTCATTTTTCACCATTTCTGTGGTGAAAGAAACACTTTGACCACCAAGATTATTAGTTCTCCACCTTGAATGAGCATTCAATACAAACAGTAATTTAAAAAAATGAAGTTAAAAAGATAAGTAAAAAATGGTTTATAATACAGGTGTTTTCTAAATCTTTTAGAAACAATTTGACTCCTGTATATAAAACTGGCCACAGATACCTGTTCTGTACATGCTGCAACATTAAATATAGTTCCTCCACTAGAGATGCTGTTTCCTGTGTTTTTGAAGAAACAAAATCAAGATAGAGACATATAAGCCAGTACCTATTTGCATATATTTAATCCTGTATGGGTAACTCTACAGGCAGGGCAGAAAAGAGTAAAAATATACAGCCTTAAAATGGGGCAGAACAAGTGGGTGATACCTCCTCAAAGGCCAGAGCTTAGGAAAAACTTTGGTGCATTAAAAATGAACATGCATACCTGGAAAGGATTTAAACTGAGTTCTATAATCAGTGTAATTTTAGAAGTAGCTTCCAAATATGAAAAGAATATACCTGCCCAGCATGCATCAAAGCCACCTCTCTTAAAAGATTGACTGCTAAAAATTTCCTCTTTTCTATGTAGTTTTCAGCGAGTACCAGCGGATGTGTAACCGTGATATTGAGAAGAGCATATGTCGGGAGATGTCTGGGGACTTGGAAAGGGGCATGTTGGCAGTAGGTATGTTTCTCATTTTTGTTTGATATTTATATTAGTAGTTTTAGCAGTGATGATGGTGGTGGAATGAACTGCTTTTGTTTTGCTTTTTCTATATATTTTATGTATCTTTATTTTTTAATGTATTTTTTTGGTATTGCAGAGGTTGCTTTTTATGGAGGTAACTCAACCTGTGTTTTCAGTTTTCTGCCTCCTTGTTGAGCTTTCTAGAGAAACTGCCTGCAGGTACTAAAACAAGACAAATAACTTGTGTGGCAAGGAAGGGTGAGGCTTCCTCTGAGCAGCCTTGGGATTTAAAATACATTAAACAAGGGTAATTATTTTCAGAAGAGCTAATCAGTTTTAGGTGCTGCTGAAGTCTAAGAGACTTGCGTATCTTCAGTACTCTTGAACTTGCAGCCAAATATATCACTTAACCGTATGCTGCTAAATCCTTCTAGTTTGGCTATTGTATATTGATTTCAAGGGTAAGGATTGTATCAGAATACCATTGAAGTCCATAGAGAGACTCCAAGTGATTTTCTTGGGCTTTGGATGAGAGCCCATTTTGTTGAACAGCCATTTAGGTGGGTTAAACCTTCACAAATTAGAATAACTGTGCTTCCCCTCTGTAAAGGAGTTTGGTAAGTCTATTTTACTTTCACCTCTGATCTGTTTTACCCCTTTTTAACAATTGGCCTGTTACGAAACTGTTTTCCCCACCATTTTTTTTTTTTTTTTCATTTAATGTGGTCTAGTGCTGACAAACTGGGACACAATGATAAAAATGTATGGTCTGAGTCTGTTCTGGCTGAAATCAAGAGCAAAATGCCAGCTAGCTTGAATGATAGGAAATTCAGGTCACTTGTTTGTGCTATGATAAAATTACAGGCTCATTTTATGAATGTTTCAAAAAGTTACTTTCTGTTTAAAATATCCTGTTCAGTTCCTACCTCATGCACAGATACTGCAAGTATCTTGCCTTCGTTTCCTAATGACTGAGATTTTAAAAATGTAGTTTTATGAGTGATTGCTCTCAGTATAAGTTAACTTTGCTTACATTTTTTTTCTTTTTGGCCAAGTTGTCAATACAATGGTCTTCTGAAGCCGTACAGTCAAGAGAGTATAATCACAATGGGCATGTCAACACTGAAGGACTGCCCGTGGGGATGCCAATTAACTAATTAATTCAGAGGGTTGTTAATCCTATATGACTCAAAGGTAGTCAGGTTCAGGGGCATTAAAGTAAGTTAATTTCCCTGAGCATTGACCTACTGCCTGACCCCACTCAGAGTTAGAAAGAGTAGCTACACACTACAGCACAGGTAGGTTGAGCAATTTAAGGTGTATTGCACAACAAAACCTGCGCAACAACTACCTGACGCAATATTCCCGGAACACCTGAGCCGTAACACAACAAAATACACCCGATGAGACAATAACCCAATGCACACCCCAAACCCAATGTCCCTGGTCACACAGCCAATCGGCTACACATTACAGTGAGCATCGGTCACTACACAGTTAACTGCTGTGCAACTTCACAGACAACCTAGAAACCATAGATGGCAATGAGAATACCCTGGGCCTCGTCAGCAGGAGAAACCCTCTGACAGTCCCTGAAGATTTTTGGCTTTTCCCTGCTTAGGTACTCAGCACCTCAAATAGGGAAAGTGTGATACTTTACCCAACTATAGCTTCCCAACGACCAGGTCACAGCAAGGAACCTGCACTCAACGAACTCCTGTACCCCGAGAACCCCGAGTCAGAACTATCCAGCTAGAGTGAGAGCGAGCTCCAGCCCGAGCCCCTGCTGGCTGCTCTGGACAGGATTTATAGCCTTCTAATCACACCATCTGTCACTCACCCAGTACTCCAAACATCGCCCTTTTCACCATACCCAATCAAATTCAAACCTGGGCAGTACTTAAAAGAACCAATCAATTCAAACTATTTCAGCTCAGTACAAGAAACATTATCATAACTTCCTTATTAATTGACATATCAACATTGATAAACAGTTGCATTACCATTATACATGGTGCATGCCCAGACCTTAAAAGTAGGTCATGACTTCATCATGGGTGAGAATTCAAACCCTCTAGAAACTTCTCACCTCTAGTCATATGCGCATGTGTGGAGTTTCACTGTTCTACAACATGAGACACTTTACTGTGCAGTAGACTAATCTACTGTGCAGTAGGGTCATGGTCTACGCATGCAAAGCACTTACTGCACAGTAAATTATACTACTGTACAGTTAACTAATACCTGTAAATACAGATACTAGTGTAACTGCATGGTAGTTACTGCATAGTGTTGCATTTGTCCTGCAAACTTGCACCTGGTCAACCTAGGCAGCAAGGGGCCATGGTTCGGGGAGCTCTCTGCCCTCCGTCCTAGCTCCCAATGCAGAACTGGGAGCTGCAGAGAGCAAGCAGGGGCTGGGAACCTAGCCCCTGTTCACTATCTGGAGCAGCTCTGAAGTTCCTAGCTCTAGGCAGCATAGAGCTGCTCTGAAGAGTGAGCAGAGGCAGGCTTCCCAGCCCCCATTCATGCTCCAGAATTCCCAACTCGGTGCTGCATTGAGCTGCTCTAGGGGGTGGGTGGAGGCTCGCAGCCCGAGCAGGGCAACTGCCAGCGTTCCCTGTGTCCTCGTGCTTGGCAGGGGGCTGGCAAGGAACTGTCGCAGAAGTGGGACGCCTGCCAGCAAACTCCTGCTGAGCGGGGGGAACAATGGGGCTTGCTGGTAGGTGCTTGTGGGGCAGTTCTTGGTCAGCGCACTGACAGGGAGGCCGCTTGCTAGCAGCTGCCCCACACCTGGGACAGTTCCCGGCAAACCCCCTGCCAGGCAGGGAAGCCCCAGCTTGTAGGGGGCTTGCTAGCAGCTGTGTCCTGATGTACATGGGGTCAAGAGAGCTCTGTTGGCTACAGTGGCAGCTGTCTCCTGGCTGATGTGCATGGGGCCAGGAATTAGCTGCTGCTGTAGCTGGCAGAGCTCTCCTAGCCCCACGCACATCCGGACTGTACAGATTTTACTGTACTGGCCCCTGTGCCCCTTGCCAGTCCTCAGGCTAGCATCTGGGATAGCCTGGAGCTCTCCCTGGCAGCTGCAGGGGGCAGAGCAGGGTGGGAGCAGCCCTGTGCCAGGCTGCTGCCAACAGGTTGCGCCTGTAGTATTTTACTACACAGTAAGCCTAAAGCATGTTAATAGCATGTGTAGATGCACCCAGTGAGATTTTTTTTTTTTTTTTCCTGCTTTTTGCCATGATTGATACACTCGCATTATATCTGTTGAGTGCTAACAGAAAGCCAGACATACACAATAGAAATAATAGCTCTTGGGTTGTATTGTGTTTACATGTTACCACTGTATAACTGATAACCACTAAGCCTCATATTCACACTGAAAGATAATACTTTAAAAATTCCAACCAGAACAAATAATGTTTACTTCTCAGCCTAGCTCTTGCAACCTAATCCTTATGGGGAGAACTTTTACCCAACATAGTGTTGACTCTAGAAAACTAGAGGATGCCTCCCACATAGAAGTAGGTATGGGATAGGGGCCACTGAATACAAGCAAAGCAATAATCCTTTACAGAGAGAACCTAATAGCATTAACATTCAGTAAATATCTTAATCATCTTGTACTAATTCACTTTTAATGCCTATATCAGCCTTTACCCCCTGCTGTGATCTGTGTTGCATGCCTTATGTGCAAAAAATCTAATTGAAAATATTTGTTTTCTTTGGTTTTATTTTCTTTAAAGCTTGCTGGACTGTACAGATGGTAATTTAGATCAATCTTAAAAATATCTTGGAGTGCGAGTGAACTCGGTGTAGTAATCAGAACACATGCATTTCATGTTGTGTCATTGTTCTCTGTTTTGAAGTGAGTGGTGCACATCCTGGACAACTATGTTAACTGCTGTCTCTCTCATCTGTATCTTCTTCAATTAAAAGAATACAGTAAAATCTCTGCTGTACGGCATTTAACTAGCCAAAATACTAAATTAACCATAATTTTAGTGGTGGGCTGCCATGCCACTTTGCTGTCTGCTATGCCACCATGAGGGTATCTGAGTACACACATCACACCGTGCCACTTTCCTGCCTGCTGTGCCACTCTGAGGGTGCACGGGTGGGGTATCTGAGTGTGCGCGTCCCTCCCCCTTGCTGCAGTAGCTTGCGGCTGGGTGCCCTGGCATTTGGAGTGGCTGACTAGTATGGCATTTTTATCTGATTACTGTTTTATTCTTTATATACTATGTTATACTATAATGTATTGTACACTAATTCTTTGAAAATTTGCACGGCAAGTATGGCACTGTCTTCCTTGAGTATAACTCGGGTAACCAGAATTTTTAGATAACCGCCCCCCCCTTCTCCGCTCATTCCAGATAACAGAGATTTTACTGTAATTACAATTTTTCTATAGAAATATGTATTGCTATAAAATAAAATAGCTACTTTTCCATATTTGACCATTATGTTTTACCCCAATCTTAGTTGGTTGATGTTCGTGGGGGGTTTTTCCTCTCCATATAATATTCTTATGAGGGGGATGTACGGATAGATTCTGCATAGTTTGCTTTAGACTGCATGACTGTTTATGTATACCAAATCAATGTGAAAAAATCTGTTGGGATAATGGATAGGATTTTTGTGAGCGTGATTTTGATTTAGTCTCTTAAACATCTGTTTCCTGTGTAAAGCAGGTTTAATCTAAATTCCAGTCATTTTATTTTAAATGAGTAAAGAATTCCAAAAGTCCTAAGATGATAGCTGGCTGTGGTTAACAATAATAATAAATAAAAATTAAAAAGGAAGAAAAAGGATGCTGAGATTGTCAGAGGAAAAACTAAAACTAATTAGGTTCCAAAATAAATTGAAGTCTTTGGAAGGTTCTGGATGTTCAGCATTATGGAAAAGATGTCCCTTAATTAGGATCTAAGAGTACTTTTACACATGCTCTGGGGGTGGGGAGGTGGTGTTTTAATTGGAGTGGCTTCAAGAGCTGTTGTATTTAAAGTGCTGCAGTGTCTTGTGTATCAGTGCCCTTTAAAAATGGCGGTGAGGGCACTTGAACTAAAGCTTGAATGCAGGTATTACCACACTCCAGCAGCCTCAATTAATCGAGTCTGCTCCGACACGCTGTAATTACACGTTCTTGTATAGGCACCATAGGAGCCTAACTTTATGCACTCACTCTTGAAAATTTTCACTGTAGTAAGATAATTTCATTTTGATTTGCTAGTATAATTTAATATCAAATCCTATTTTACACCTGTTTTCCAGAACAATTAGAATACAAACTCTGTATGGCCTTGTGTCTGCATCATTCCATCTAAGGACCTGTAACTTGTTACCTCTTTCTGGGTGGATCAGAGTGGCTATTAGTTGCATGTGTTAGCTGGCTTAATACTGTGCCATGCAGTGTTCTAAAACCCCATTGTTGGTGTTCTTTTGTTTATAAAAACCCTAGCTTTACCAGCTGGAGTGAAACCAGCTGTGAAGTTTTTGAAAAGATTGAGTATTGACAGTACAATAAGAGACTAGAAAGTTGTGAGAATAGTGTGCATCTGACCAGGCCAGCTGCTTCTTGGGACTTGAAGGACAAGACACTGAATTTAGACCTGAAGCTTGCAGAATTTCTCAGAATGAGAGAGGCCAGGGAATACTTAGTGTTGCTCCCCAACTTCAGTCCCATAACTAGACCAAATCTGCTGATCCAAAGAGGCATTCCTAGCATGGAAGTTACATATTTCCTAAAAGAGCAAATGAAAGTCATAGGAGTGTTAAATGATGGCCTCACAATAACCTTTTTGATTATAAAAGGACAGGCTTAGCCTTGTAAATTAAAAAGCTTGTATTTATGGAATGTGTAGGTGATAGTAGCATTGATCATATATTTTTACAAAGATAAAACAAATGTCTGCTTCAGAACAAGCTCACTAAGTACAGCTAGTTGTATTTAGCTGTAACTAACCTGTCGATAAATTTTTATTTTGCAGTTAAATGCCTCAAAAATACTCCAGCGTTCTTTGCTGAAAGACTCTATAAAGCTATGAAGGTAGGTCCCTGTAGCCAAGAGTGTTTAAATTTGTATATCATTTTTTAAAAGCTGATAGCCTAAATACCTTGGATTTACCGAAACATTGTTGTATAATAGTAACAATGATAATATTGTCATTACCATTATCATCATTATTAGGCTGTGCAAAATGTTGACAGCCATTTCATTTTGGAGGTGTTTTGGCCTGTTTTGGCACCCAAAATGCCGAATCCAAAACAAAACGGAAGGCTCCAAAACATCTTCAAAACAAAACCATCCAAAACGTTTCATAAATGTTTCGGCGGCAGGTTTACGGGAAATAGAAACTCAGAAGAGGGAGGGAAGGACTGCTCTGATATTGACATCTGTAGCTGGCCAATGTTTGTCCCTGAGGTCCCTTCCAATCCCGGTGCTCTGGGGGAGGGACAGAGAAACAGCATATAAGGCTCTGTGTGAGGCCTTTCTCTCCCTTTTGTGAGCAAAAAGTCTGGAAGCAACATCTTGTGAAAGGTACTGGCTGGCTGCAGTGACCGGCTTCTTAGTCAATCTCCTGCTAGTCCCTCTTTTTGGAAAGGATTGGCTACACCTTTCCAATATATTATAGATACAAGATCTAGTAAGCAGATAGAAGACGATATAGTAAAGATAAGTTATAGTGAAATAAGCAGATAGAAAAATAAGATATAGTGAAGACATAGAAGATGTATATTACGCGCACACACGCGCGCATTGGATACGTTCCCAAGGTAAGCAAGGTCACCCAGAACACTGGGGAGATGCGTGCTCTGGATGGCCAGCCCTTCTCCTTAGTTGAGCAGCCAGGGTTCAGGCAGCTCATGGCCCCATCCTGCCGCATGCTTGCATGCACCACCTTCAGCAGGACAGTGGTGCCGTCTCTGTATGAGGCATGCAAGGAGTACTTGAGGGAGGAGCTGTGCAAGGCAGGTCCACAGGTGGCCTTACACTTCACCTTGGACATCTGGAGCAGCCAGGGTGGGGTGGAGATCATGCCTACCTCTCCCTCGCAGGGTACTGGTGCCATCAGTCAGGCTGTCGGTGGGCTTTCCTTCAAATGGAGATGATGGATGAGTCCCACACAGCAACCGAGATCATGGGGCCATGAACTGCATGGTGCAAGGGTGGCTTGTTGGTCAGGGTGAGCTCACCCACAGGTTCATGGTCACTGACAATGGGACCAATATGGTCAAGGTGATGTGTGGTGCCAACTTTGTTGGCATCCACTGTGTGACACACAAGTTCCACCTCATTGTCAGGGATGCCTTGGAGGGGGACAGGGCTGCTGGTGAGGGCACCGTCACAACTAGCCAGCTCATTTCAAAATGCAGGAAGGTGGCGGGCTACTTCTGCTGGTGCATCAAGGGGGGCAAGATGTTGTGGGACAAACAGAAAGAGTCAAGTGTCCCGCAGCACAAAATCATGCAGGATGTGGAGACTCGGTGGAACTCCACATACCTGATGCTCAAAAGGCTGGTTGAGCAACAGAAGGCCATCACTAACCTCATCACCAGAAGCCAACTTCCTACAGCCCAAAACACGCCAAATGGATCCAGACCATGCCATGACAAGACATGCAAAACCTGCCAACATACTAATCCACTCTATTACAGACAAGAATACCCAGCTACCTGTGAGGGCACATTCCTCACAAGAAAGCCGCTCTGTCTCCAGTCCCTCAGGCCTGATCCTCAAAAGGAAATTAGAAACCACATTTCACAAATGAGCCTATGAACTTCACCTTTATCAGTCTCCTAGATACAGAAACTCATGGATTCAGTATAGACATTGGATTTATGACACACTATAACCTCACCAATATCTGACTCTCCAGGTACCTCTCCACTTATACCTGCTACATTCTCCTTCCCCTCCCCACCCCTCCTTCAGCCTGTCCCTCACCCCCTGACACCTCAATTTACAGTTTCACTAACTGACTTTCTTGCCTGCATTGCATACCAGCCTGTGGCTTCTTCACTATTCATTCCATCCAGGAAGAGCACGTGCGTGCGCGCGCACACACGCACACACACACACGCGCGCACACACACACACACACACACACACACACTAACTGCATGCTTCCTCAGCCTGATGAAGGGTTTTTAAACCTGAAAGCTTGCTAAGGTATATTTCGCCATCTATTCAGTTGGTCTAGTAAAAGATATCAGAGGTACCCTTGACTGGTCCATGCTGGGGCCAGGACCCAAAATGGGGCAAAGGGCCAGGGGCCCACCACAAGGAATGCCCAGAGCAAGAGACTCGGGATTCCGGCTGACCTAAAGATGGGGTCAGGGCCTAAGGAGGAGCCAAAGGTCCCAGAGAGGGGACCACAGCTGGAGGGGGTGAAGGGTGCAATCTGTGAAGCATGGGCTGCAGTGTAAGGGGAGGTATGGAGCTGCGGAATGGATGTCATCCCTAGACACCTATGTGGGCCGCCTGTCACCTGGAAAACATCTGAATCAATTTTCCATCAAGGCGTGGCAGGAAAAAGAGGGGTAGGCGGTTGGTCCAGAAACAGGTGGGCGGGCAGAGCTCTAACAGGCACTGGGAAGGCCCCCAGTTACAGGCTACCATCCCTGCTGGTTTGATCCCACCGTGCCTTAACACAGTCACATGTCACAGGTTTTGCTTTGAACAGTTTGAGGTGCAGTTTCACAGAAACCCCTGCTCTTGTCTCCTTGAAACATGGCAGGCTTTGTGCCCTCAGAAGTGGCTACCATCCCTGCAATTTTTATCTGAACTCGGCAAGAAATGACAAAGTTATAGGCGTTTTAATGATTCCCCATTATAGCCTATGACCAAATCACCAAAACAGTGTCTAAACTCTGAAACGGATTCAGCCAAATTGAAACAGAACAGTGATCTGAAACACCAAAATGAATCGCTGTCCTCCGAAACAGCCAAATCAGAAGCTGAAATGAGACAGCTGTTTCGCACAGCCCTAATCATTATCATTGTCATTATATAACAATGGTAATATAATTGGATTTGTTCGGTTACTATGAAAGGATAGAATAAAACTAATTTACCCAGCATTAAAGATTAAATTAAACACAGTACAGGGTGTTAATGGTGTTGCCAGGCTCAGATGGGCTTGAAAATACTAGGATAGACTTACTGTAAAGCAATATATTACTGGTGGTTCTTTACAAAAAGTGTTACCAAAGTTGTATGGGGGATTTTTTGTTTTTGTTCTTTTGGATATGTTTGTTTTGTTTTTCTTTTTTCCCCCCCATAGTTATAAATATGACAATACATGTAAACACATACTGTAATTATTTTGGTTGTGTCCTGGAGTGTGTTTTACCACAATTCACTTGGGAGCAGGAGGGTGTCTGCTAACCTACTGCCTGTCTAGCAAAGTAGTATTTCACCAAAGTGCTTGCATGATGTTGAAGTTCAATTGAGAACAGTTGCTTGCAAAACTGCAGGTGCGTTGCCCCTTTTCATGCTTTGTTTCACTTGTTTAACATTCTCAGAGCCAGAATATGTGCCTAAAATAAGGATCTGCCCAAAACTGCAATTGTGTTTATTGTTTATACAAAAGACCAAGATGAAGAAGACAAATTAGTTTGGGTAGAGCACCCTGTTTATGTAGCTATACTGCTTCTGGGCTAATATGGTATCTTTGCATGGCACTTCAGTGTTGTGTAATATATTAGTGCTTTTGGATATAACCTGTTAGCTAACATGGGTCTCTTTACATAGTGCTTCATTGCATATACCCTTAAGTCTCTAAGCCCGATTTAAAGCAAATTTTGTTGTGTTACACTGGTTTGGTTCTGTAGACCTTAACGAGTTGTGCTGGCGCAACTTGGGGGAAAAACTTTTCTGTCCATTTAATTGTTGGGAGTTTGCATTTTTTATTAACACAATATACTGGTTTCTCTACAGGGAGCAGGAACAAAAGACAGGACTCTAATTCGAATCATGGTTTCACGCAGTGAGGTTGACCTGCTGGATATACGTGCAGAATACAAGCGGATGTATGGAAAATCTCTCTACACGGACATTACAGTAAGGCTTTAGAGTTTGGGTTTTCCTCCCATTAATTCTTGTTTGGGCCATAGAATAACACCCCACAGCTCTAGTGAAAGATGCAGTGAGTGTAGCTGACAATGCTGCCTGTTGCTGTCCATATTCCCAAGTAGTGTGGAACAGCTGCTATTTGGTTGTGTTTGGAGCTGCTTGCAGAAGAGTAGGAAGAGGCCTTATGGTCAGCAAGGACAAGAAGGGTGGACCACTAGTTAGAGAACTGAAGTAGGATTTGGGAGACCTGAAAATCCCTTGTCTGCCACACTCCTCATGCAACTTGTACGTATTGCTTAGCCTCTACGTATTTTGTCTTCCATATATAAAACGGGGGTAATGTTACTGTCCTACTTCACGAGTGTGATATTGTGAGATTTGAGATGCTCAAATATTATGGTAATGCAGGTTGTTTAAGTACCTGACAGAGTAGGCTTGAGCATCCTCTCCACAGATGTTGTTTTGCAAGTAGGCTAGATGTGATCAGCTAGCAAATTCATTGGCATGCGTTTAATGACAGGTGACATAGGCAGGCACCCCTTTCCCCAGTTCTACGGTGTCATGGGCTGTAGTAACAACCAAAGAAAATGTTTAGCAGCTGCATACCTTGCCCATGGTCTATACAGAATAATTATCTTCCCCTTAGCTGATGCTCATGCAAACTATCTTGGGTATGGATGCTTTTCCTTTAATGTGTAAACGTAAATAAAAAATGAGAGGCAATATTTGTGCTTGATTCTTAAAAACAACTTTTTACATGGTGGTAGGAATTGCCAACGTTAATAAATATTTAATATCTTTGCAGGTCAGAGAGGGACATGGCAGTTCAGGTTATTAGCCTGTATTGTTAATAACATGGCAGAGCACAGTGTGAAATGCACGTGTTTGCGTGCGTGCGTGCGCGCGCGCGCGCGCACACACACACACACACAAATCATATGCATGTTTAAGCATAGGTGAAAATTTCCTTGAACAGGATTAAGTTCTAATTCTTACCCCCTTTAATGAGTAACAGCCCTCAGCTGTCACAAGGTATGTAAAGATACTTTCTATAAGCTTCTGTCATTTAACATGTTGCAGGTATGGTTATGCTTTCAGCCTACACATAAGGTCTTGTACTTGTATACTGAAGTAAATTATAAAACTTATTCTGGTCAAACCTTATTTATAGCCATATCAATCCAAACAAAATAGTTGCCAACCATAATACCAAAATAGGTTGGAGCTGAATGGAGTAGCTGCCCTAGCCCTGTGAAAGGGTTGTCAAGCTCTGTCAGTTATTAAGTTATTTGGCAACTTCCAAGGACAATTTTTTCAACAACATGACTTTTTTGTGATTCACTCTTATTTAACTATTGTAAGTTGTCCCCTCCCACCTAGTCAAATCTACAGATTCACTCCCTTTCTTATTTTTCACCTGCAGCATGCCCTAAAATGAAAAATGTGTTTGGTGGTGAAAAAAAAAATCATGATAGAAACATTGGTATCAGATTCCTTACTTCAGTCATGATACAATAGTAGGCAGTGACTCTCCATCTGCCCCTATGAAAACATCAGAGAAAATAATGAAAGGAAAAAAATCAAGCTTCTTTATTTGACTTTTTTTTGTATTTCTGTACATGCTGCATGTAGTCTTCATCTTAAAGGAGGTTTGGCGCCTGTTGTTTGGAAAATTTCTTGAATCAAAATTCAAATTTTCTGAAGACATACGTTTCCAAAGGATCTTTATCAGTCAGACCTAGAGAGAATGGAGCTTTCTATGGACCTGTACTAAGGATGAAGTCGGTTCCTTATCAGCTGTGATTTGAACTTCAAATGCAGAATACTAATGAGCAATTCTCATTCCATTTTCATAGCTAGATTTCTTTGGGCTCCTGAAAGCAGATCTAACCCTTGTGATCTTTACATTGCATCTTCTCTCTTCTTTAAGGGTGGGGGGTGAAGAAAAGAAAAGGTGTTGCGAAATGGCTCTCTCTCCCTAACTCTTTCCCTTTATATTTTTTGTCAGGGTGACACTTCAGGAGACTACCGGAAAATCCTACTCAAGTTGTGTGGTGGAAATGACTAAGTGGAACATTCACTTTTTAAAAAAAGCAGCTGTTTTTATGTTATTGCTTTAAAATGACATTTTTCAAAAACCAGATGTGGTGACTTATTTTCCTGAAGCTGTTATGCTTGTAAAATTAATTTTCCATATCTCATCCCTTCCAGTCAAAAATAGTATATCTAACTATTTTAGGACAGGTGCCAGATTCTTTTAGCCCTTTAATTCCACCCCTCCGGCGCGCGCGCGCGCACACTCTCTCTCTCTCTTTCACTTTTTTTTGTATGGACAGTATATCTGCCACTTTATTAATGCAAATGTTCTTGTTTGTGTTGTGCACAGCAGCGCTTTCATGGTGATGTACTTCCTGTGTGAATAGAACTGCCTTCTTGTTGTTCTGCATCAAGATTGTTTTGAGAAGTTTTGCCAAATGCCTCTTTTTTTTTTCTTTTCCTAAGGAAGACTCGCTCTATATTATTTCATGTTCTTCAATGCAAATATCACAAGATTCTAGCCTCTGCGAGTAAAAACCTTTCCAGTAAATGTTTTTAATTGTGCCTTAAAATCAAGCATATGTATCTAAAAGTAGATTGTAAAATTAAAGGTATCTATCTTGTAAACTTCCTAGAACAGCTTTACTTTTGTGCAGACATTTCTGTCCTATCTTATAACTCAGTTTAAAGGATCTTTTTAGAACTTCCATGGAAAAACTCTGTGAGAACAGATAAAGAAATATCTGTGCCAGACTGGCTGAATTCTAAAAGGAAGACGCAACTGAATTTGCATCTCTATCAGTGCACACCTGTAGTAAGAGCTTAATTCTTTCATTGAAAGGGGCTAACAGGCTTCTCAGAGATTCAGAGATTGGGAAAGTTTTGTTTAGCTGGTTGTGTATGGGGTGGTCTAGAGGCTAAGGATCTGCAGCTTTGGATATCTAGTGCAGGTTTGGTGAAGAGTAGAATCTGGATTCTGTAGGATACAGAGTTTTAAAATGGCATTGGAAAAGCAAATACCTTTATTTTAAAGAAGCACAGAAAAAGCTAATTTATTATTCAGGACTGTTTATCCCAGTTCAAAATCTAGAACCATTCTGAAATTTCTTAAAGCACAAAGTGCAACAATGAAAAGCAACAATGACTTATTATATTCTGATCTCTTCCAGTTCCCTGGTGCTCAGCTGGCATCTGTGGAGAGAAGATTTAATGCAATTAATTTTGGGTGACAGGAAGACTAAATGAATGCTTGAAAAATCTAAGTATGGCAGTTGTCCCTTAAAGCAAAGGGATAGTTCTGCGAAGTGAGACTGACTTTGTTGACATATTTGATCAGAGGTGAAGATCCTGGCAGTCTGATTCCTGGACCCATCTATAACTTCTTCCAACCCTGCTACACCATATGTTGTACTTGCACTTTGTACATAGCACTTGGTCACAAACTAAATTTGCATCTGACTTTTTTAAAGTTCCTCTAACATTACCCCCAAAATAATTAGCAATGATTGCTCTCACCTATAGTAACCACAACTTTTTCAAAGAGAAAATTAATTTAAGTTAATGGAGGGACAGTATAGCCCAAGGGTGGGCAAAATGTGGCCTGGGGGCTGGATGCAGCCCACTAGGCCATTCTATCTGGCGCGCGGGGCCCCTAAAAAAATTCAGAAAATTAATATTAATCTGCCCTGGGCTGCCTGTCATGTGGCCCTCGATGGCTTGCTGAAACTCAGTTAGTGGCCCTCTGCCCAAAATAATTGCCCTCCCCTAGTATAGTGATGAACAGGATGATAGACTGGGACTCCAAGGATCTGAATTTTAATCCCAGCTTCTCCCACTGACAGGGAGAGAGGATTTTCTTGATGGCTGATCTGAGACTGGAATGAATGTGTACCCCAAGTACATATTTCTTCAACCTGCATTCTCTAAATAAATGCACCTCAGCATGGATGTTTAAAGAAACAGCCAAACTCCTAGAGAGAGAGACTTGGAAAAAGAGAGAGAAAATCATTTGTGATAAGATATTAGTCATTGGGGCTAACAGGTAGTTGGTGATATGTGCTATTCATCTAAAGGGCCTAATAGAAGTGGTCTTCTTTGTCCCTCTGTCCCTCTGTTTGCAGATTATGTTAATCTCTGCATATATTTTTACATCAGAGATAATAGGGTATGTGGAATGGAACAGTAGTTGTTGCCAACTGTGCTGATACCCTACTACATCTCAGTGAGATCAATACCATCAAAAATGTCCTTGACGGGGGTCCCAGGAGGAACAGGGACATTCCACGCTGTTTCACTGATGGTATTGAGCAGTGCCTTCACTTCTGAGTCCAAATAGTCCACTGTTTTTTCTACCTGCTAATAAAAACAAAAGAGAGAAAGTTGGTGCAGGATGAAGGAAAGAGTAGCAAAAGTGTTGTAAAACCTACTAGCTAAATCTTGAAGGCCTCAGCTAGCTAATGGAGTTGGTAGAACTCTCTAGTGCTTTCATGTTTCTTGAGTTTTGCTGACCCCTGGTGGCCAAGAGAAATGAAATCGTGTTTGCTTTTTTTCCAACTAGCTGAAATGCTTGGAAATTAGGTGCTGTAGAAGAAGGACTTGAATGGATTCATTTGTTGTTCTCTCATACCAACTGATAGGCTAGGTTAAAGGAGCTGAGCATGAGTTACCCATATCAATTCTGTGGGTGCTTAAAACACGGCTTTACTAGAAGTCCATTCATTGGTTCCATTTGGATTTTAATACCTGCAGTGACGCAGCCACCTCCTCCTTTTATTCAGCCTGCTACCATACTCAGTCACCTAAAACTGATAATATGTGACTTCAGGCAAGTAATACTGTTTAATATAAACCAAGCCACATCAGTATTAGACATCCTGAGCTTGCCAGTCTACACACTTGCCCAGTCTACACTCCAATCTAGCTGCTGGTAAAAAGAATAAAATAAAATGAAAAAAATAGGGCAGGATTCAGAACTTGACTATTTTCTGCAGACTTTTTGGGAAGCCTGAACAATTGGTGAATTGGTCATTGCTGAATTGACTGTGGAGGGTCCGAGTCTGAGACTGAGTTCTAGGGTAGACTGAGTTGGTTCTGTTGTAGGTTAATTCAATACTTGGACAAACTATTGCAACCTTTAATTGTAAAGCACCTTGTTAATGAGATTAGTATCCTCAGGATATGTTTATAAATACTTTAAGTGATGTCTTAATTTGTTAATCAAATATTTAGAATCCAGCAAGTTAATACATTCCTAATAATGATGGCTTTCTACCATCTCTAAAACCATTTACTTATGTGCTTAACTGTCTACAGTGCTGCTAGGACTGTAACAGTTGTTGCAACACGTGCTAATCTTTTAACACTAAATATACTCACTATATCAGGTGTGACCAAAACATCTTAATAAAACAGAAACACAAAGAAACAGCCCATCCTTGGCATTCAGCCCAATTTCTAAACAACTTTTGACATGCACAGGAGCACTGTGCTAAATACACAAAGATGCTATGGGTGGAATTAAGGTTCCATGGAAGCCATTAGTAAAACTGGCTAACTGCAACATTGGGTCCACCACGATCCTCTGGC
>NW_017728994.1:15753553-15753875 GCF_001723915.1 Gavialis gangeticus | reverse complement strand
CGTGATCCACTGGCTGGGGAACTGGCTCCATGGTCAGACCCAGAGGGTGGTAGTTGACGGAAGTCAATTGTTGTGGTGCCCTGTGACCAGTCGGGTCTCTCAAGGCTCTATCTTTGGACCTATTTTGTTCAACATCTTCATTAATGATGTAGACATTGGTATCAGTACCAGACTGGCCAAGTTCACCAATGATACCAAACTTTGGGGTAAAGCATCCATACCTGAGAACAGGAGGGCGATCCAAACTGACCTTTACAGGCTCAGGAAATGGGTGAATGAGAATCTGATGGTGCTTAACACTGAAAAATGCAAGGTTCTCCAC
>NW_017728994.1:15752110-15753542 GCF_001723915.1 Gavialis gangeticus | reverse complement strand
AGGTCCCTTCTAGCCCTAATGTCTATGAAATCTATGAAAAGACTCATTGAATTCAGTGAGGCCAAGATGTCAGCATATATCCTTAAACCTTAACACCTCTTGCTAATTGTGCAAGAACTCCCCAGATGGAAGGCTTAAGCCAGCTAAATCGGTCTGAGATGGGGGCGGACAATTATTTCGGGTGGAGAGCCACTTCCCCAGTTTCAGCAGGCTGTTGAGGGCCGCATGTGTAGCCCCGCCCCTTGACAGGTGCCCCACCTCCTGGTCACCATCTTAGGACCAATGTCCCAATGTCTTTGGTCCCAAGACATTGGGACATTGGTCCCATGTCCCAGGGCCAGCACTGGTGGGGCCCAAAGCAGTGCACAGGCTGGCAGGGGTCGGTGGAGCCAGGCTGGGCTGCACCAGCAGAGAGAGGGGGAAGCTGGCCTAGCTTCATAGAACCCCTGCCAGCTGGGACCCCATGCTCCTGCCACCCTGTTCTGGGCCCCGCTGGTACTGGCCCTGAGACACCAGTGTGGGCCCCATGCTCCCGCTGGCTCTCCGCCCACTCGCTCCCAGTACCCCCCCAGCCCCACAGTACAGGCAGGGCTGAGCGCAGAGCTCCGACCCCCCTGCTTACTGGCAGGGAAGAAGCTGGGGAAAAGCGGTCCCTCACCTGCCCCATGGCCGGTGCTCCCTGCTGCAGTTGCTTGCAGCCCATGCAAGGCTGTCCTGAGCAGGCACAGGCAGCCCCATGCAGGCTGCAAGTGGCTACAGCATGGGGCATCAGCCATGGGACGAGTGAGGGGCTGCTTTTCCCCATGCTCAGCACCAGCTTGTAACCCACCGCTGCTGCCCGCTTAGGCTCTGCGCTGGCTCCAGGCTTGCCCGTCAGGTCTGCATGCGGCGGCAGCAGCTGCAGCCCCACCACTTGCCGTGCTGGGCAGTGTTGGCTGCTGCTGCCCGCCTGGAGCTCGTGCGCTGGGCAGCCCACAGGCGTCAGTGGCTAACACTGCCCGGCACACCAAGTGGTGGGAGCCACAGCTGCTGTTGCCACATGCAGCCCCGACAGGCAAGCCCGGAGTCATGTGGGGCCCAGGCTGGTAGTGGGGCTGGGTTACAAGGTGGTGCTGAGCGTGGGGGTGGAGGCAAGCGGCCCCTCACCCATTCGTTGGCCGGTGCCCTGTGCTGCAGCCGCTCGCAACCCGCCTGGGGCTGCCTGTGCCTACTCCAGACAGCTCCATGTGGGCTGCAAGTGCCTTCAGCAGGGAGTTCCAGCCACGGGGCAGAGAAGAGCCGTTTTCCTCCATGTCGGGAAGGAGCAGGGAAGGAGCCTGGGGACAAGCTGAGCATGGAGGGGGAAAAGCGGCTCTTCCCCTGCCCCGTGGCTAGTGCTCCCTGCTGCAGGCACTTGCAGCCCGCACAGGGCTGTCTGGAGCAGGCACAGGCA
>NW_017728994.1:15745552-15751893 GCF_001723915.1 Gavialis gangeticus | reverse complement strand
TGCCCCCCCCCCCCCCCCCCCCCTTTACCTGTGGTTTTGGCATGGGGCAGCCGCATGGTCCCAGGTCAGAAGCCCCTGCTGGGGCTTCTGGCTTGGGGGGGTGGGACCAGGCAGGCCCTGCTGTTGTGGGAGCCTGCTGGGGCTTCTCCTGGGTCCTACTGCCCTTGGTTCCTGTCATTTTTGAGAGGAACCAAGGGCAGAGAAATATTAATTTTTTAAATTTTTTAGGGGCTTTGCGGGCCAGATAGAATGGTCTTGCAGGCCGCATCCGGCCTGCGGGCCGTATTTTACCCACCCCTGGTCTGAGAGGTGCCTGGGAAAAACATGTCTGACAATGTGACCTGTTTCCCAGCTCTGCCACATGCAGTTTTTGAAAAGGAACAAAAACTGTATTTTGTTTGTTACCTCTTCGATAACATCAAGCCGCCTGTGGATTGTGTTGTGATCATTACACCACTCTGTCCCCTGTGAACTTCCTGGTGACATGCTGACAGGATCTGCGGTAGCTAAACAAACAATAACAAATAAGGGCATTTCAGTAGTTAATAGTCAGTGATCTTTGATAAGACAGCTAATGACATGAATATCTGAATATAAAGCAGCACTCCAGGTGGTAAACAGTCTAGATTACGAAATGTAGGAGTTCTGCTAAGTAGATACAAGCCATTTAACTGCGGGCCTAATTATAAACTCGCAAAGTCATTCCCTTGGTAACTACTAGGGCTGTGTGAAATGGCACCCTTGCATTTCGATGGAACAGCAATTCATTTTGAATTTCATTTCAATTTGAAACTGCTGTTCCATTTCATTTAGTTGAAACAGTTTCGCTGTTTTGATGTTTCGCCCATAGGCTATAATGGGAAGCTCGAAACAGCCTACAATTTGTCATTTCTGGCCTGATTTGGATGAAACTTGCAAGAATGGTAGCTCCTTCTGAGGGCATAAAGTCTGCCAAGTTTTGAGGAGATAGCAGGGGTTTGGAGGAAACTGTACCTCAAATTGAGGACAAACAAAACTCGTGACATGGGTAACACTGTGTATTAAGGCATAGCAGGGTGAAAGCTGCAGGTCTGCTAGCCCTTGCTGCGGCCATGAAGCCTACCAGCTGTCAAGGAGATAAGTAATGGGGTTCTGGGGCTCTGCACCTGTAGCTGCTGACAGGCAAAATTTGGGACATGGGTGTGTGACACTGTGTGTGTTAAGGTGCACCCTCACTCAACTGACACCAAGGCAGAAAGCAGGGTAGTTCAAACAATGCTGCCTTTTATGCAGTTTTTCCATCCCTCCCCCATAGCACTGGGATTGGAAAGGACCTCAGGAAAGGATGACAGTCACTGGCCAGCTACACAGTCAATAATGAGAGCAGTCCTTCCCAACCCTTCCCCCTCCCACTCCTTACTTTTAGTTTCTGTTTCCCTGCAGGCAAGCCCAGCTTGAGCTTCGAAACTCAAAACGTTTCGAAAATTTCAAAATGTTTCTACTTGCCTCGTTTCATTTTGAGGCTGTTTTGAAGCTCTCTGTTTCGTTTTGATTTTGCTGTTTTGAGCTCAAAACACGTTGAAACAGCGTCAAAACGAAACTGGAGGTGAAATTTCACACAGCCCTAGTAACTACAATTATGCATACACAATATGGGGCTTTTTGCATCCAGTGGTTTACTTTTTTGACACAGCTGTCCATTTGCATGTTGCGTAGCCTTTGTTTTGTCATACAGCATATTCTGTTTTTAACGGTGCTGTATACATACAAAGTATATCCTGATGCTTAGGAAGGTGCAAATGCACTTAAGCCTTCCACTTAAGTTTGTATTAACCTTCCTCCAAAATGCACTAGCATCTGGAAGGCAGTGAGGTTTGTCTCTCCATGCTTTGAAGGATTATGGTTATCAAGTTGCTGATGCCACTGTACATTGCTACTTAACTATTTTCTGGCATTCTAGTTTCACATTTTAGGGAGGGGAAACAATCTAGATATATAAATGATGTGTTTTGCTGGCAAACTGCTTGGTGGTGGTGCTGTTGACTGTATGTTACTCTTGGACTGTGTTACCTAGCAGTATTGCTGTCTGTTCTCACTGCTCTTTTTCCTAATTTACTCAGGGACTTGATTGAGAGCACTAATAAGCTCCTTTAACTAAACAATTGTCTGTAATCCCCAAGTGTAGGCTTGGAGTCGATCACAATGTATTAATACAGCTGTCTCATGAACAATTTCTCTTCTAGCAGTTCCAGTTTTAGGAGTGGTAGCTTTAGGATTGCTTAGACCTGAGTGTAAAATTCTATCAGAATATTTAAAAATACAATGGCTAACTTTTGATACAATGAAATATACCGATATTTCAGTTAAGAATTCTTGATGTGAAAGGCCAGGTAGCAGTATATAGTTGTGCATAAGACTGGGTGTCAGGAGACCTGGAGTCTGTTTCCAGCTCAGTCGATGACTTGCTCTATCACCTTAAACAAGTGACTTCACCTCTCCTGTTCTTTGTCTGTCTTTATCTATTTAATGTGTAAAGGACAGTCTTTATGTATTAGTACAGAACCTTAAAATAGATGTTATGTGCTACTATAACATAATAAAGGATAGATTTTTAAGATGACAGCTAAAGTGACTGACAAATGGTAAAGAAGCTTTGATCTTGTAGCATCAGTGACATGACTAGCTATTAAATAAGGGCCTGATTTATCATCTAAGAAATTCAGTGGGGAAACTTATTTTTAAGATGCATGGGAGGTGGCTCAACCCGTGAAGCTGGTGCCCATTCCTGGCACTAGCCCACGTGACAGAGAGCAATATCACGGGTAACCAGAGTGCAGAAGCAGTCCTGGACTGAGCCCATAGAGCAGTGGTTTTCACCCTTTTATGACTTGCGGACCCATAAAAAAATGTTGAATGCAGGTGCGGTCTCCTTTTGAATGATATATGTAGATATTCACATACTTTTGATTGATCATAGTTACCTTTCGTGGACCTCTTAAATAGACATAGTCTGCAGACCCCCAGGGGTCCACGGACCAAAGGCTGAAAACCACTGCCATAGAGAGATTGGGGTTAAGCACCAGACAAGAAATTTAATATAGACAGAACATCTTTCATCTGTATAAAACTGAAACCAACAACTTAAAAACTCCTAAAAACTCATTGTGTACAAGCACACCCTCATACAACCCAAGTCTTTAAGGGTAAGCAGGATAGGTAGCCACCTATTCTGTTGAGAAGTTAGGGGAAACAAAAAAGCAAGTTCACAAATGTGACACATTTATTGTTCACTGGCAGTACTTATTCTGTCTTTAAATTTGTCAGTGAGCTATGTTGCAGTATTTGATGTTGGATGACAGCAGATGACAGGCTATATTTTGTAGTTGAATGAGTCAAATAACTTGTAGCTGTATGCACATGCCGTAGACTGATGGCTTTCAGTCTTTCACAGCAGCCAAACTGAAGATCAGAGTGACAGTCTTGCGAAAAGAAATGTTTTTCTGGAACCAAATATCACAAAGGTAGGACTTCTGTGATTTCTGAAAACCACTGTTTTGCTTCCAGTAAGTGCATCAGAACTCTTCTAGATGCAAATATTCATCCAATCAAAATGTCTGTGTTCCTATTGCTGTTTACTCCTTGTAAACTATCATTCTAATTAGAAATTTGCAAATTATTGGCTTAAAGCACCCCTCCCCACCCCCACCCTCCCAGAAACAAGGCCTGGAGCAGAGAACCCAATTTAGAAATCTAACAAATGTAGATGATAGGGCTATAGATTTAAGGGCACCCTGGTGTTTCCTGTCCCTGACCACACAGCTTACTTTCCTGTCAGCACAGTTTTAAAGAAGGCTGTAACCAGCCCTGCCTATTGCCTGGTCAGGTGGGTGATATGAATTTTAACCACTTTAGACCACTTACCATAGCACTGAGAGACTTCATCCTGACAATATCCTTTAGTCTAAAGGAATTCAAGCAATAGCTTACACCTGTCAGGAAAATGCGTTAACTACTAACTCAAAGGCTGGACCGACTGTTCATTTTACATAAAGCACTCATTTTTAACATAACTAATAACCCTGAATGCTAAGATTATAATCTAAGACTCTCCCTAATAAATGAAAGCCAAAACCACTGGGCTACAGTCAGGGTCACTTCTCTTCTTTCTCCTCCTGGCCTCACCATTGCTGTCTGGCCTGACCAAAAAATTAGAAATAATCCTAAGGAGCAGACATCAGAACCTGAATTTCGCAACTGTTTGTGCAATAAAAGTTCAAAATTGTTGTAATTTTCAAATTCTTTACTTTGTTTCATAGTTACACACTTGCAAATGAGTGGTGAATCATTTTCTTAGGGCGTGTCTACACAAGATGCTTAATGTACAAAGGCCTAGTTCTACTGCGCATAGCATGCATGACAAAAACCATGCTAATTCGCTAATGCGCAGTAGTATTAGTCTACTTCCCATTGTCACACAGAAAGCATGTGCTTGAGCTGCTGCACAGTACAGCAGCCTACAAATACTAAACGTAATCCACAGTAGGCACTATGCATTAATGAATGTGTAGACGCGCCCTTAGTATTTTAGTGGAAACTGGGGAGTTAATGGGGAGAGCAGCAAAATGTACTCCTGCCTATCCCAGAAAACAGGCAATGATCGTATGTAAAATTTTCTGCAAGTTTGTCTTTAAAAAGGAGGCAAACAGAGCACTCTGGTTTGGAACAAGAAGGAACAACTAGAGCGCACAGTTCTATACACTGAGGAAAGGTTGCAGTAATGCACTGGACTGGGACCCAAAAGATCTGGATCCAGTTCTGGCTCCAGACTCCAAGCAACCTTGGTCATACTGGCCATATCATTAAATCTCTGCTCTCCTTTTGCAAACTGGAGAGTGTATCTCCATGGCTGCCTGTCTTGTCTGTGTCCAACAAGAGACGATGAGGCCTGATCTTGTAAATGCAAGCATAATTTCCCAGCTCCCATGGGCACTTGATTGTAAGTGTGGCAAATTGAGAAACTGTCTGATTCTCATTTAATGAACTATTAAATAGCAGCAAAGGGAGAAGCAATTGACTCCCTGAGCTCAGCTACAGTCATCCAGGTCTTTATGTTTAAGCTGGAATTGGAATCCGCAGCATTTGGCAGGAGCTCTGTGCAAAGATTTTCAAGTAGAGGTACTGGGTAGTGTCAGCTGTTCAGTAATAAAGATACCAGCTGCCCCAGTTTGAATGAGCCATAGTCTGCATGTTAAGAAGAAAGAAGCTCTTGAAATTAGAATTGAAGTGACTTTAAGACAAAGCAAAGATGTGTGGCAAGGATATATGAAATACTCCTGCTTGTGGTTTCTGGAGAGGACATACTCCTCTCTTACCCTATTACTCATCTCATCTGTTCACCACTTGTAGAATAAATGATTTTAAAAAACACCTTTTTAAGTGTGCATGAATCTGTGAGAATATGAATGAAACTGATTCTGTGTAGAAGTACCAGCAGCTTTAAAGGCTTGTTTAATATTTGGTATGCAGATGCCAAGTAATCTGTGAGTTTATTAAATTTTGAGATAATGTGCTTCATCACTTGGTTGATTCCCTCTCCTATGATACATGCCATATCTATACTCCACAGGAGTTTGAAAAATCCATGTGAACACACAAGATATCATTTATCTTCTTTTTGGAAAATGCTTGATTAGAATTTCTATTTGTATAATCATTAAATGCTGAGCATGGCCACAGAAAATTGCTTTGTATGAATGCTACAAAAAGAGGTTATTATTATTCCACTCCACTTGGCCTGTGATCCTAAGTTCAGCTCATGACCCCATTCTCACAGGCGTTACACAGACACCTAGAAAGCAGCAGAGAACTCACCCAAATTGTTAGTGATGAATGCTGCTGTCTTGTCTCTCTACATTCAGTGCCCCGTGCACTATCTTGTACTGCCTATCCTCTCACCCAGTAACTTCTATAGAGGGCTGCTTACCAACAGACATTAAAAGAGATGGGAATTTAAATATTTCATTCCAAGTACACATTTTTTCATTGTTTGTTACTGTCTGATACTCATCATATAGTTTCATATTTGCTAGGGTTGGAAGGATCATTGAGTCCAACCCTCTGCTAGTGGCCGGAGAAAGTGCTGGGAACATGTGACCTCAGCCAGGTACTTCATAGTTTCAAGGGTCGGAAGGGACCTGAGTAGATCATCTAATCCGACCCCTTGCCATGGCAGGAAATAGTACTGGGGTCAAACAACCCCAGCAAGGTGTTCATCTAACCTCCTCTTAAAGACCCCAGGGTAGGAGCCTGCACCACTTCTCTTGGAAGTTGGTTCCAGACCCTAGCTGCCCTGACCATGAAGT
>NW_017728994.1:15729626-15740552 GCF_001723915.1 Gavialis gangeticus | reverse complement strand
ACACCACAGCCCCCCAGTTTCTTAATGAGAACGGGGTGAGAGACAGTGTCAAAAGCCTTCCGGAAGTCCAGGAAGACTATGTCCACTGCTACCCCTGCATCTAATGATCTGGTGATCTGATCGTAAAGGCCACCAGGTTGGTCTGCCAGGACCTGCCACTGATGAACCCGTGTTGGTTGCCCCTAAGCGTGCAGTCCCCTGCTGGCCCCTCATGGATATGTGCCAGAATAATTTTCTCGAACAGCTTGCCTAGGATCGAGGTAAGACTAACTGGCCTATAGTTTCCTGGGTCCTCTTTCCTCCCTTTTTTGAAGATGGGAACCATGTTGGCCCTCTTCCAGTCCTCTGGCACCACACCAGAGCACCACGAGTGCTCGTAAAGCTGTGCCAGGGGTCCTGGAATGACCTCGGCCAATTCCTTTAGAACTCTAGGGTGGAGATTGTCTGGACCTGTCTCCTTTTGAAGACCCCCAAGGTAGGGGAGAGCACCACCTCCCTTAGAAGCCCATTCCAGATTCTGGCAACCCTAACTGTGAAGAAGTTCTTTCTCATGTCCAACCTAAATCTGCTGTCAGCTTGTGGCTGTTGTTTCTGGCTATCAAAAGAAATTAGTTAAAAGCTACAGTTTAACCAGTCATTGGTCACCTATAAAAGGAGAGAGAAATTTCCTAACGTTAAATTGAGACAGTTGCTTTCCCCGGAATGCTTGTGGAATCTCAGTTATCGCAAGTTTTTAAGTGCATGCTAAATTGGCATTTGTTTAAGATAGCTTAGATGGGGATGGTCCTGCCTTGAGTAAGGGTTTAGACTAGATGGCCTATTCCTATCCTATGACTTCCTGATTCCAAAATGTGATCTGCTGAAATAGGGGTTCTTTAATTAAAAACTGGCCAGACATTGCTCAGATAAAGACTATCTGCATTCTTTTATTTTTTGGTAACCTTTTATTATTGCTCTTAGTAAATTCACCAGGAGTTGGCATGGCCAGGCACTGAATGCTAAACAATGTGCAAATTTTAATTCTGTGGAAAGGGCTGTAATTTAGCTTGCAGATACTTGCTAATTATTCTGCAGCACACTAACCTTATTAACATGCTGTTGTTTTGTTGCAGCTGTTAATGCTCTGTAAGGGGTTTTGTGGATTCTTATGTGTAAGAACTGGTTCTGCAGCACCCCTAAGACCCGCCTGTTGTTCTCTGTACTTTAGGCTCCACAATTATGCAAGTTTCTAATAACAAGGTAAGTTCCACTTTCCTGACAGAGGCTAAAAGTATCTCTCTCCCTCCAATATTTAAGCTGATGATCGGAGTCAGCAGTATTCTCAGCTGCAGCCTTTCCTCTCTAGCAGAAGACCTAGGTCAAGGAGAATTGCATGTTTATCCTGCCTGATGCTCCAGTTGTTCCCACAAGAGTGCACCCCATGTTCTCAGTAGTAAAGATGTTATATTAACAGAGGATAGATATGGGTCAGATGTGGTGAGAACCATAGTGTCTCATTTAAATAATGGCAAAGTTTCTCAGAGCTGACTACATCAGGTAAGTGCTGTTAAAGCAAAGTATGTGTGGCCTTCTGCAAATGAAGAGAAATGTATTAACCACACACCCCAATAGAAAGTTCTTGTTTGGAGCTTTCTGTAGCAAATACAGGAATGTAACCCATGCAACAATCCCACCAAGAGATATTATGCTCATTAATATTGACTTGGGCAGAGGCTTTCAACCTCCAGCTTGAGAGCCAAGTGTGGCCCATGGGGCTCTCTGCAAGTCAGGAAATTTGGCAGTGGGAGAGCAGTAGCTATGAATAGTGCCACCTCTCCCAGCTGCCAAATTCCCAAGTCCTGTGCTGAGGTTGGAACCAGGCCATGCCCCCTTCCTTCCGCACAACCAAATCAGGGCTGGGCTATGCCTCCCTCTCTCTGTAGAGCTCGATTTGGGATGGCCCCCTTCTCCTTGCAAGATGGGGCCATGCCTCTTCCCTCTGCATGGCTGCAGGGCTAGGTTGGAGCCAGGCTGTGCTCCTTTTCCCCATGCAGTTGGATCAGGCCTGGGCTGGCTGCCCCATTCCCCCCACTGCATGGCCGGATGGGGCCCCACCATGCCCTCCCTGGGCACAGATTGGAACCCCACCCCCAGATCCAGCCTACAGATGGATCATGCACTGACCAGCCAGCCAGCCGGCCAAAAAGGTTTAGCACCACTAGATTAGGGGGATAATATAATTGCAGGCATTTGGATCATGAGGTTTCAGAGGGTTTGAATGGGACCAGCACCAGTGAAAAGTATTTGATAAAGTAGCCTTGACTGGCTTCAAGTTACATACAGACGTGTTTGGGTTTTCTTGCTTGGTGGAAAATGGAGAGGATGAGAGATAATATTTGGCTAGTACCTCCTTCTTTGATCATGGATGTTAAGATGTTGTCAGACCGTTACAATTTGCATGTGATAACTCTATGGATTATTATGCAGTTTTAAGCATACCATGACAGGTTGTATGTTTAATACCATCCCCGCCCAGCTTATTGGCTCCATCATGCTAGAGCAGAAAAGTCCAGAAGGATAGATGGTCCATGTTGGGGGGGGTGGGGGCGGCGGCGCATGTCTGGGAGCAGTGCATGCTGAGATGCTGAAGGACTGCAAATTGCTCATGACTCAATGGAGCAGTCTGTTAACACAACAGGAGCTGCCTGACGCCAGCTGGTGGTACTCTTCAGCTGAAGAGGCGTAACTCGGAGATGTTCAGAGTTCATTTAGCCTTTCTTTTCCTGCTTTAATGTGCAGATGCTCCCATCTTAGGAGCATTTAACAGGTGGGAACATATAACAACTCCCCCAGAATACTCTTGGGTATTATGGAGAGCAAAATCTTCTCCTAGAATGAATACAAAAATAACTATGTTGCTGGACACTGTGACCCTGGGCTTCACTCTTGTCTCCACACTGATTAACAACACAGTTGGTGGTGCATGCAACTTCATCGCTATGTAAAGCAGTGGTTCCCAACCTTTTTTTGCTGTGACCGGCTGCTGGAAGTGGAGTGCAGCAGTGGCAGCGGTGTCAGTGGTTCGGCTGTTACACAAATAGACTTTTTGCCTATTGCTTTTAATCTTACGTATTTTCTTGAGTTTTGGATTGCCTTAAACTCTATTTTGTATTGCTCTGTAGTTTGACATAAGTGCTCGACCTTTGTATGCTGCATGTGTGAGAGAATGGGTAAGAGTGTGTCTGTGTAAAAGGAAAACATCAGCTGGTGACTGGCTGAAGAATGCAGACAGATAAAAGACCAAAACAAGAATAATCCGCCCCAGAACAGCGAGAGAACAAGGAAGAACACAATGATAACACAGTGAAGCCCAGAGGACTGAGTGAATTGACACGATGGGGTGAGACATATTGATTTTGGGTCTTCTTCTGCATGTCATTCTGGAGCATCAGTTCATCCAATGAGATGGACCAGCAGAAGCCCAACTCCTACTTGTGATCAATTTGGCTGGCCAGTAAGTCTATCCAAGTACTGATAAGACTGGTAACATATACCAGCACAGAACAGAAATTGGGGTATGAATGTGGGGGGGGAGGTGTATTAAGCACTTAATAAATGTGGCATCTTGCCTTATCCTCCCTCAAAGTCTCGCTTGTGATTTGAGCATTTGGCAATTTGTGTAACATGGGGGCGGGGGAGATCCCAGCACAAGGCACAGCTCATCCTTTGTGTGCAGCACCGCTGGCATTGCCCCCACGACCCTCACTTGGTTTGTGACCCAAGGTTGAGAACTGCTGATGTAATGTGTTGTGAAATTCTGTCCCTGACCTAGCAGCTTTGGAGTATATTGCTGATTTACACCAAAACCTGTTCCTCAGTGGAAAATATTGTGGCGAAGTGGGAGTTAGAGGCAGGGATACTACAGAAAGGCCAAGGTTTAGTCTTTGTTTTGCCTTGGCCCTTCTGTGTGAACAGGAAATTCTGTTCTACAGGAGCCTGTCTACCTCGTGCTGCCAGATGTTACTGCTGCTCACCACAGGTATGAACTGAGTGGACCAAGATGAGTTGGCAGTTTGTCCAAAGCAGGATGTTCCAGAATAGATGTATATCCCCAAATGGTACCGCTGATATAGTTCATTGGGAAGATCAAGAAAGAGGTCAAAGAGTTTAATTTGAAGCGTATCTTGTGCTGAGGTATGTGTCTAGGTAATTGTTGCATCCAAATGTTTTCCTGAAACTCAGTTTTCTGTTTGTATTCTCAAACAGATTATAGCTAGAAAAGAAATCCCAGCCTACCTGAATGCATATTCTTAACTAACATGACAAGAACATCTCTGCCCACTGCTAAGCAGTAAGTGAATGCAGTTTTGGGGAAAGCATTTTTGCCTCTTGCCACTCATTCATTTGAGTTTGAGAAGAAAATTGTGCCTAGGATGGTAAAACAAGACGTGAAGCCCTTAAGACAGAACTTTAGTACTTGGAGTTAGAAGCAGAAAAGAGTTCTGGCTAATAGTATAAGCCTGGCAGTCTCTGAGTACTCTCCATAGCTATTCATTTGTGAGGAATTATTGAGGGAAACTAAAACCATATGTGACATCTTCCTTGTTCTAAACCATTGCAGTAGGGTTTAAATTGGATCCGGATCCTGTTATCTTCATTTTCACATAATATATAGTGTTTGTATGCAAATTCAAAAGAAGGAGGCATTTTATGCATATGGATTGCATTTGGATATGGCCCCTTGCATGTATTAGCTAGTGCATGATTCTGGAAGATAGAGACACACCATCAACTTATCTTCTCCAGAATAGGCCAAGAGCTTGACTTTATCCTCTTAAAGTCCAGAGAGTCCAGAGAAGAGCCACGCACATGATCAGAGGTCAGGAAAACAGACCTTACGACGACAGGCTGAGAGTCATGGGGCTCTTTAGCCTGGAAAAGCGCAGGCTCAGGGGTGATCTGATGGCCACCTATAAGTTTATCAGGGGTGACCATCAGTATCTGGGGGAACATTTGTTCACCAGATCGCCCCAAGGGATGACGAGGTCGAATGGTCATAAACTACTGCAAGACCGTTTCAGGCTGGACATAAGGAAGAATTTCTTTACTGTCTGAGCCCCCAAGGTCTGGAACAGCCTGCCATCGGCGGTGGTTCAAGCACCTACATTGAACACCTTCAAGAGCAAACTGGATGCTTATCTTGCTGGGATCCTATGACCCCAGCTGACTTCCTGCCCTTTGGGCGGGGGGCTGGACTCGATGATCTTCCAAGGTCCCTTCCAGCCCTAATGTCTATGAAATCTATGTCCACTCCAAACACAAATATGGTGTCACTAACTTAGAAATAGTTGAAGGCAGTGGGGCATTGATGAAGTCAAACCCCAAAATTATAACATAAAGAATGAAACTTTTGGAAGCCAGCCGCTCTGAAGAAAATATCAGAAAAACTTAAGAACTGACATATGCCCAAGTCAGAATTCTGCAGGGACAGACTTCTGACTAAAGGAGGCAGATGGGTTTGTAAGTAAACAAGCTGAGAGGCTGCTCAGTATAAGGTAGGTATCTAATAGACCTACTCAAATCTAACTATATTTCCCCTCTTTCTCCTCCCTGCCATTTGACACCCCCAGTCAAACGCAGATACAGGATTTTGGACTACATCCTGTTATTACATTTAGTTGCATTTTTATAAAAACAATACAACACGTGGTTAATTTGGTCTGGGTCAGCAAGAGGGCTTTCAAAAAAAATCCACGTTAGCAGAAACTCATGGTCTCCTGCTCACTTGTGAAAGGAGAGGGTGCCTATATTGTAAATACAGGTACTAAGGCTGGAATAAATCAGTCCTGGAAATCATACATCTGTTGATTAAAGTTCAAAAAACGTATTCCCAATGCTCTCACTTTGCTAATGCTGATGAATCAACTTGCACAGAAAAGATTAGAACCTTTTCCCTTTCAATCCCTGCCAAGTGGATGCATGCTGCCAGTTCTGTTACGAAGAATGTGCAATTCTGTTATGAAGAACCTGAAGAGCCAGCCCCTCTAAATGCTGCAAGCACTGATGTATTTCATATACAATTGTATAGACATGCCTAAACTTTCCAATATGACAAATGTTTTGGGTTTGTTTGAATAACTAACCTGAGATGATTTGTGGGAACTTGATATTTTGGTCACTCCAAATCACTAGTTGCTCTGTGTAGTAAGGCAATAATGTTATTGACTGCATATATAAAATGATTTCTAGCTGTCAGGTCCTTAAACAGACACAATTTTGATATTTGATGTCATCTTCTGAGCTGTTGTAGTTACTTTGCATATTATATGAGTCAGATATTTTGCAAATAGTGTTTCAAAACATATTGCAATGTTAGCTTTAGGCCAAATTCCTCTCTGAGTGCCAATCAGAAGCAGGAGTCATACTATTTCCTGTAAACAAAATGCAAAACACGTTGTTAAAGCCTAGATTTGTAACCCTGCATGTTGGTATCTAAGGCTAGGTACAGACATTCAGAAGCCTGAGGTGGAATTGATCTAAGTTGCATGTTTTTTTAATGAACAGCGTAGTTTAGATCAGTAGCGAACATTCACCCTTTACTGGGAGAGCAGGGGGCAAATCTTAGACTGGGTTCCACTATTTTAAAACCAGTCTATGTCAGCCAAACTTTTGTTATGTTATGGAGATAGACCAGTTTCTGATCACTTATACTGATAAAAGTGTAATGTCTGTACCTGGCCTAAAGGTTCAAACTCTTAAATCACTGACCCATTTAAAATAGGTGGAGTGGGTTTTTTTGATGGTGCTCTGTTGCAGTACAGCTTGTAACCAGGAGAGGGAGTAGGAAATTTGAGAATCTTTGAATTGACTCTTAAGACTTTTTCCGCCCTGGAAATTAATAGGAGAAACTGAAACTAGGATTGGAAAAGGCTTCCTGGATCAGAGTCCATCCTGCTAGGGAAGGATTTAGTCTTTTAGTATAAGCCAATAAATATAATACATTTGACATTGTCCAGCTGGTTAAGAAGTACCATTGCAAACTAAGCCAGGTTCCTAGGGAATTGGTTTGTTGAGACAATGCGACTCCTCTTACAAACACTCCATGCCTTCTGTCACTGCCTACAGCTGCCTTCCACAGGCTGGTGCCATGATCACCATCAAATTCTAACACAACCAACTGGGTTTTCTCAAATTTTCTCACTCTTACCACCACTGGGTGATTTTTCATTTTGGTACCATAGAGATCTCCAAGCTACAGGCAGTATTAGACTCTAGGTCTGTGTAACTGGGTGAGTAAAATGCCACTGACCTGGCCACCTGTGCCTATACTAGTGTGCCTACTCTTCCTAGGAACTGGCATAAAAGACTATGTAAAGAGCAAGACAGAATCTGGTTGATAATTTTCAGTAATGTGTCTGGTTGTTGCCATGTCAAACCAAAAAAATGACTGTTTATATGGGTCTGTTTGATTTGGGGTGATGTCAATTTTAGACACCTGCACGTGTTACCTGCTGAGGGTTCTTCTGTGATTTAAAGTCTGGAAGCTTGCACACCTGAAACCACAAATGAACAGCTTGCACAACTGCAACCAGATGGACTGATCTAATCCCAGCTACATGAGAAATTTCAATTATTTGCTCCCAGGACTAAGTATGATATCACCACCTTAAAAAAAAAAATCCCTATCTACTACCACTTCCCAGGTCTGCGTTTTTGCTGCTGTTGCTGGTTAAACTTGAACTACTCAAATTCTAATTTGAGTGAGAATGGTCACACTGTAAGGTAACAATGGAGTCTCTGCACTCTGTGTGCAAAACAGGTCTCGAAGGATATCCCATAGTTCTTTGCGCTGCAACTCTATGAATTTCTTCCAAATGAGTTGTGGGGAGAAACTGTTCATCATTTCTGGACACATGAAGAGAACTAGAGCAGGACTTCGGTGGTTAGTATCACCTGAGTGCAGCTAGCTTGCAGAGCAGAGTGTTATTAGCTCTCTCCAGCCTATCTCCTCAGGGGCTCAAAAACTTGAGTTAGAATTTTTGTAGTAAGAGTTTCGGGGTACGTCTACATCAGTGGTGCTCAAACTTTTCACACAGGGAACAAGATGGGCAGTGCCTGGTCCATCTGCAGGCCGGATCCTGCTGGTGGATCCAATCTGCTGCCTAGGGTGGGCATGGGGGGGCCCCATCCAGCCATGTGGAGGGAGGTGGGGGGCAGTCCAGCCCTAATCTTGCCCCATGGGGGAAGGGAGCCTGGCTTTGATCTGACCCTGCGTGGGCTTGGAGCTTGGGAATTTGGCAGTGGAGGACCGGGGAGGATTACTTTATTAATGGCCATCGTTCTACCAGTTGCCAAATTTCCCAACCCTTGGGGAGCCCTGTGGGCTGGATGCCAAGGCTCTATGAGCCATGTTTGGCCCACAGACTGGAGGTTGAGCACCCCGTGGTCTACATTGTATTGTCCCTGCAACTGCACATGCAAACTCCCAAGCATGCCAAGCCCATCTACTCCCACGTGTATGTTCCAAACCTGGAAATACAGCGGTAAAGCTGCTTTGGGGATGGTTCTGGATACTCCTGAGCCAGCTGGAGAGTGAATATAATGAGTGGCAAGGGAAAGATATCTCTGATGTTGCTTCACCATTACATTTCTAAATTTGGCATGTGTGAATGGAGGGGGGGGCAAAGCATGCTCAGAGGCATTTTCCATCAGCAACAGCAGGAGGTGGACTATGTCTTGAGGTAGTGGAAATACTCATATTATAATTCAAGTTAACTTTGCAGCGAAAACAAAGCCCATGGTTGCTTGCAGTGTTAGCACTACATTGGATGTGCCATTATTGATTCAGCCCATAAATAAAAAGAGCCTCTTAGATTGGACCCTAGAACCTGCTCATCTGTATTCTAAAACGAGCCCAGATTTTGGCACTAAGAGGCCTGTGACTAGAAAAGCATCCAGTGTTTCAGGTCAGGATTTAAGTTTGCTTGCAGAAAGCAATTGGGACAGGGAGTTTGGCCAACAGCTGCTCACGCCCAACAATAATTCTCGCCAAGACTTTAAATCCCACACTTAAGCCAGCATCTAATGAAGCAGATTTTATAGATTCCAAAGCTGGTCTTTCTCTGATTTATCTTAAACTAAAGCAACAGTTTTCTGGTGGATGGTAGCCAAGGGTGGAGTGGAGCTATTCAAGAAAGAAACATGCCAAAGGGGCTAAGGGAATTAGGTTGTTGCAATTCAGTCTAGTAAGAGCCCATGCATGCAGACCCATGTTAGTAAATATTATGATTATCTTCCAAACATGCCTCCTATAAACTATCTTAATCTCTGAAATATGCATATGACTGACCACAGTTTTAAGGGCCAGTTAATGTTTTAGAGTGGGCCTGTTCTCCTTCATGTGCTAATAACTGGAAAGCTTTAAGGAAATTTTATTTACTTGACAAAAAAAATAACAATTACCACTTGGTTAAGCAAACTCATTCTGCAAGTACATATGTGGGAAGAGGTTTCTGCTAGTAGATGGTTCTTTAATTTTGATTTAATGGCTGGAAGCTGAAACTGGACAAATTGAGGAAATAAAATAAGGTATACATTTTTGAATGGGGGCAGTTAATTATTGGAACAGCATACCAAGAAAACTGGTTTCTGTGTTATTTGTTCTCTTTAAATCAAGACTGTCTTCAAGACTTACTATAACTCAAACAGGGGTTATGGCTCAGTGCAGAAACTACCGGGCAGGGTTCTTTGGCCTACATTGTGGGAGGTGAGGCTAAATGATCTTAATGATCCCCTTTGGTCTAAATCTCTGAAACACTTGCATCATTTTATGACCACTGTGGTTTTGAAAGTTCAGCTGCAATATTTTTGAGTTTGTATTGTGATCAAGAAAGGATAAAAACAAGACAGATCACAGGTCAAATGAAAGACAAATGAGACTGAAATGAGAAGCAGATGGCATGTAGGGGAGAGTAAATGTATCTAACAGGTAGAAGGGGAGATGAAATAAAATGGCAGAGGCAGGAAAACATATGTGAAGTTTATGCAGAAGGCACTCATTTGTACCAGCTTGGATCCTCCTGTAGCACGAGCTTCCCCTTATATAGAAAAAGATTTTTTTTAAATGCTAACGTCCCCCTTGAGGCAGTGGGAGGTAACAATGGGTTTAGGTAATGGAAAGGAAAAAGTTCATGAACTTAAGTCCTTTTGGTGAACCAAAACAATGTTGAGATACTAGCACAGCCCTGATCTCGCAAGGGATTTGCCAATCCTAGCTCAAGGGATTCCACGCCTAAAATAGGGTTGTGTTTGTGGCAGGGCGCTGTGGGTGCCTGCCACTTTAAGGGGCAAACCAAGTGGCCAGCAGGTGTTTAATTGCGCCAGCCATTTTAGATCCATGGCTGCTTATGTAAACAGGGCAGTTTGCTGTTGCTAAGGCTGGTAGTAACATTGCCTGGCTGCAAGGCTTTTTGGAACATCCTGGAGGTAAGGGCAGGAGCTGTAGGGGATGGTTTGGAGGCCCCTGGCCCTAGCCCTGGCCCTGGCCTAAAACTGCACCCTGCCAGGAGTGGGTGGCCTGGTGGGGCTCTCAGTGGTGCAGGAGCCCCCAGGAAATGCCAGGCCAGTTACCACCCCAGTGAAAGGTGAGTAGGAGTGCCTTAACTGTAGACACCCATACAGTCCAATGGGTTGCCAACTGGTTAGAGAGTCGCACCCAGAGAGTGGTGGTGGATGGGTCCTTCTCGACCTGGAAGGACGTGGGAAGTGGGGTCCCACAGGGCTCGGTCCTTGGGCCCGCCCTGTTCAATATCTTCATCAGTGATTTGGATGAGGGGGTGCAAAGCACCCTGTTCAAGTTTGCTGATGACACTAAGATGTGGGGGGATGTGGGCACATTAGAGGGGAGCAACAGGCTACAGTTGGACCTAGACAGGTTACAAGGATGGG